>NC_089839.1:142914289-143215539 GCF_035609145.1 Eleutherodactylus coqui
AAGTGTTTCCCTGTGGAAACATCACATCGCACTCGCATACACATCGAGAAATTCTGCAGCATTTACAATACAAGCCAAAATTTCAGATTCTAAATCTGCAGCATATCTTTTAGGGCTCTTGCACACGTATGTTTTTATTGTGCATTTTTTTCACATGATATTGCTGCGTTTTTTTTAACGTGAATGTCAATGGGACTTTCTAATGTTAAAAACGCATCGCACAAAAATCGCAAAGCACAAACTTCTGGAACTTAGCTCCGCCTCTGTTCCGCCCCCTCCCATTGCAAATAGTAGGGGCAGAGAGGGGGTGGGAGCTCAGTGCACTGCTCCCGCCTCTTCCAGCCTCCTCCCCCTGCAGAGTGGGACGCCGTATATCGGCATGTAGCTGATTTACGGTTGTCTGAAGGCGCCCTGGAAGGCTGTGGATTTCGGATTTCTGTTCCATATTGAGAAACCTGGGCAAATCAGCATCATTTAGGTGAAGATTTGGCCACCACAGAATTCCTGCGAGTATTCCTATGTGGAATGTCTGCAGCGATTCTGTCATGGGAGAAGGTGGCCTAATTTGTGGCTCTTACTCCCAAGATTATAAATCGCAGACTCTTTCGTCCTCCCAACTTTCAGGTACATCTGCTTCACACTGTGAACACCTGCTCACACCCCGCTGCACAGCTTTTGGCCAAGCTCTGCTCTCACAATGCCAACACTCTCCAGGGATATCTCTACAATGTGTCAGCATTGCAGCACCTCACTCAGCTTCTATCAGCCGGTTCTACATATTACTGCGCACCCCGTTCAGAGACACCCACACTTATACTTCACTCAGATGTACTCGCCTGATGCCACTTTATGCCATGAAAATAGGCTAACTCATCATAGTCAAATAAACAGTGCAATAAACAAACAAAAAACATATCACTGACTTTTCCTGGCGTGTGCATACATGTCGTAACAGATGAGCAAAATTGAAAAGGAATCCAACACAGCTGTGAATGTCCTTACATTTCCATTTCCCTTGTCAGAATGTAGGTAGAGTAGGGCCCCATAGAAGTCTATAGGTGCCATATTAAGAAACCCTCCAGGCAGGAGTTCAAAATCGATATGGAAGTCAGTACTTACAGGGCATAATCACCCCAATGTAGTTTCCCTTAGATCTTGATCCGTGGCTGCTTTTCAGCTCAGCTCTATTAGAACACAACTATAATCTGCAACTAACGTGTTTTCCCGATAATAAGCTCTACCCTGATTTTCTAAGGATGGAAGTGGGCTTGAAATAGAAGCCGTACCCCAAAACTAAGCCCTAGCTACACTACATGGGGGAAAAAAGCAATACTCACCTAGCAGGTGCCGTTCGGGTCCCTCTCACTGGTCTCTGGCACTCCAGCAGGCTTCTGTGTAGTCCTCAGCGTCAACAGACCATCTCTTGCTGGTAATGGGGCTTGAATACAATTCCTTCCATCAAGAGATTGCTCCAATTGGTTCGCGAGCACCGCTTTAGTCAATCAGAGCTGGTGCTCGATGAACCAATCACAGCTGTTCAATGAGCACATCGAATGTATATAAGGGTGGTATTCTCTTTTGGAAGCATTTCTTCAACATACTGTGCACACAGAGTACTATATGGTGCTTTACTATAGAACCACAGGGGATTCCTTGTCACCATACAGCCTGCTTTACAGCTATACCATGTGCATGACAGCTTATGGTCACTATTATGTATTACAGATACATGTCTAAAGGCCATTTACACAGGTAGATGATCGGGTACAAATGTTTGTTTCCCTAATCGGTCCATCTGAATATGACCCTATCACCCGACAATTGAGCGAATGCTTTGGTCATCGAATACATGTGGGCATCCAAAGGGAGATGTGCTGCCAATGTACACTATCTGTATGGGGATGAATTTCCATATTAATGATCAATTGTCCTTCATACTGCTGATCCTCTGTCACATGTAAATATCTCTAAAAAGTGCCAATCAACATGATATATCGTTGACTGAAGCTCCTTAGACAGAGAATCATCCCATATAAGAGGGTCTCTACTTTAAGATCTAAATCTTCAGAATAATTTCGTCCGGAGAAGATGTTTTACTATATTATTACAAGGCACATGTACACAGTAATGCACTGGCTCCGTGTTTTCTCATGGAGCTTCCTGCCAAAACAAGTATATTTCACATTGCAGAGCAGCAGCTGGAGGGACAATTCTGACGTTCTTGTGTCACAGACCTTTTGGTCATCTGGCAAATTTCCAGTAGGGATTAAGAATACAGATACTGGGATTGAAGAACTCTGAGGTTTTAGGGCAGCTGTATTTCCAAGTCACTGCCATATGAAAGGAACAAGCTACAAGGGATACATCAATTGCAAAAAAATCCAGTATAGTAGAAACAGAGTTAATGGTTTCCTAATTTGACTTGCATCTGTTTCCTAATGACAGTTGTGTTTGGATATGTGCTCTGGTTTATACGGTAAAACTATGCAGCTGAATCATCCCGCGGATCTGCAGCCTCGTATAATTACATTATAATAAAATGGAAACAGCGGTGAGTGTTTTCATCGTCAAGCTGGCAGAAAAAGAGGTCTCGCTATCAAAAGACTGTTGAAATCCTCAGAAGAAAATAAATCTATAAAATTTCAAATAGCTTTTGTGAGAGCAAGAGTTCACCTTGATACTGCATCTAGAAAGACGAGCCTACACATTCCGGCTTTTACCGCTTACAATCTCTTATATGTAACTGACTGCTTGTATCAAATGATTTGTCATGTACTGTAAATTCTATTCTACAAAATCGGATTACGGACTCTCTCACACAAGCATTTTTGCTTTTTCAGAGTATCTCTCGCGTGGCAGCACGCAGCAGTATACAATGACATGTGTACTTGCTGCGTGCCGTCACTCCCCTTGCACTATCTTGGCATGTATGCACGTGTAATATGTGCCAAGGTACTGCATGCTGCTTTCCTATTTGTGCACGCATTTCACACGCTGTGAGAAGCACAATTGAATGTCAATGTGAGATCAGTACCACATATCACGCGCTCGTGTGAGTCATTGTGATGGACTAAGTTGAAGCAGACCTTCAAGGGTAGTTACACATAATGTTTTACAGAAAATGCTGCATTTTTCCTGAAATTTTCTTTTCAGAAAAAGACCAGCTTTAAGATGGAGGTGGTGGATGGTGGATGGCTGCACGGCCGTGAAAAGACGAAGGCGACACAATTCCTGCAGCAAAATAAAACCTTTATTAAAACATATGTCAATACATTTGTCATTCCATAGGAGGGCAATGGACTTCAGGACCGTTTCCTGTGAATTTGTAGCGTTGGAATACTTTACACAACAGTCTCTTACCCTCGGCTTACCACCTGGGTGGATACAGTTTTTCTATTCTGTAGTACTGGAGGGAACTTCCCTAATGCAGGGAAGATGTTCATGAGATATCTATCTGGCAATGGTGGTAGTTCCTCCTAAGTAGTTTCTTACTTGGTGATTTAGGCAATCACCTGCTGGCATCAGCCATGCATGGCAAATGGCCTTTCATCTGCTTGGCTTCTCAATCACAACTCCAAAGCCCAGGCTTGCTCACAGTTGAATGACATAGTATCACAATACTGGCAATGTCACAATAGTCACACGTGACAGCACAGATAGAAAAGAAATAGGATAGCGGAGGACACCAAATCAGGGAAATCATCTCCTGTGATCATTGAGAGTAACTGCACTGTAATCACTATCACTGTGTAATGACGGTATTACTTAGAACTATAACAGAGGTGGAGCCACGGTATCTAAGCCCGCTGTGTTGTAATTGTTGTCTTACTAATATATCATCTCTGATCTATATATTACTCTGTCGCCAATGTATGCATTTTTTTGGAGGGGTGACAAAATGTGTCTTGGTTCTTGTACCCCTAATCATTTCGTAACATAAATCCGACTGCAATTGTGTCAGAAATTATGCATACAGATTTTTAACGGGGCTGAATTTGCATGTGGATCAATGGCAAAATACATGGCAGAAAGCTGGTGATTTCTGCCACCATTTGAGAGGCAGAACCTGTGCAGAAATAAATCTGTGTTGGATTCCACTACCACACTGAAAGAGAAGAAAATACATCTGGTAGCTCCCCTCTAGAAGAAGGCTCTTGTCACACCTCGTTGTCCCTCCAGCACTGGTCCTGTTAAGGCCTCCAATGCACTTGCATATTTTGGGGTCATGTACTGTCCATGTAATTGCACAGACAGCATATAGCCCCATTATAGCCATCCATGGGTGGTCTGTGTGATGTTCATATTTTTGTTTCTCTTATCGAGAGCAGTAACATTTTGTTCTACTGGCTTACTGGATAACACCAAACCTTTTTCTGTCTGAATATTATACATTTGTTGCCTAGATACAAGAACAAAAAAGGTTTCAACCTTGGAAGTGGTGTCATTGAAGTGTGGTGCAGCCTGAAAGAACCCTAGTCACAAGATTCTGAGCTCCACCCTAGTGCTGGAATGGTTTGAGAGTCTATTAGCATTATTGCAGCAGAGATTCTGCATCACTGGCCACAGCTGTTATGCCCAGACATATTAATGTTGAGCGCCTCATTGTAGTGGTGCAGGAGAGGCCAGAACTGTGAGAACCTTCTGAATCTTCTTAAATGGACCAGAAAAAAAAGGATTCTGCATGGGAAGAAATCTGCCTGGATCTAGTCTCACCTTGAGGGAGGAGCATGCTTGGTAAGGGTTACCGGTATTAGTGTATCTTGTCGCCACCAGCAAGTCCTGGTGGAGACAAGGTTGACAGTTGTGTCACGCCCCCTGAAGCTGATAGGCTACATAGCTGTCTCCACAGCAGGTCCTGGCAGCCCACTAAAATTGTGCTCTCACCTCCTGGCTCCCGTCCCCTGTGCCGGCAGTGATAGAAGATCGTGGCTGCTGCCTGCGGGGTAGGCTCCCTGGCCATGTGTAAGAGTTACTGACCTTCCCACTGCAGCTCTGCATTCGCCAGCGGCTGTAATTTCCCACCTGCGGTCCCGATGCTGCTGCTTCTTGGTCGCCCATTTGGCAGAGGTGTTCATGATCCCCCTGACAGGCCCATATCCTTGTGCAGTCTCAGCTCCCGCCCCCTGTCCAAGGCTCCCCGCTGCAGCTGTATACTCCCCAGGTGCTGTAACGTCCCACGTGCGCTCCTTGCACCTCCTCTGCTGTCACCAGTCACAAAGCAGCAATGACAGCTGCCGGCCGGTACATCTCACCCCTTCTAGCGTCTATGCGGCTGCTCATGCAGTGCAGGAGAACAGTTTTGGGACCGCCGCCAGCCTGTATGCGTATTCTTTCGGCCGCACATGGTGCTGAGACACACAGCATACTGCAGGACAGTATGTGGAGCGCCAGAGGGGTGTATGGCTATTAGTGTATGTTGTCGTCCAGCTTCCAGGACCTTGTGGACTTTACCCAATCGAGCTAGGGGTGGGGCAGGGGCGTTCCTGCATGGCAGACCTGTCAAACCCCTAGCTTCCGGTGGCGTCAAGATACAATAATATCAGGGTTACCATGGCTGTGCCCCTATGTGTGGCAGTGGGAAATTGTAATGACTCATTCAAGCCAATTGCTGCATACTAAATTTGTATAAACACAAAAACAAAAAGGACTATGATGCCAAACAATTAGTTTATTAAAGACATACATAAAATATGTATCATAAGAACATAAGGAGACTTGAATAAAACCATGGATCCATTGGGTGAGGAATTAAAGTTTATTAAATTAAAAGTGCATAACAGGTCTCAGTATAACAAAGAGATATACAGGTCCTTGAGACCCTGATAAGTTGTTCACGTGCATGTGGTAAAAAATGCTACAAAAAAATAAAGTATCTATAAATAACAATAAAGTAAACTAAATCCAAAGTCAAAACCACATGCTGGAAAAGTACCCATCAATTAAATCAGAAGGAAACCTGACAAACGTTTTGTTTTGGGTGACAAACACACTCCCACAGCTCCTGTTACACCCCTTTCAATGGTCAGGTAACCAGGAAATGGTCCTGGAGACAAGGCGGTGCGAAAGGGTGCCCGATATCTGGCACACAATGGTCGGAGCAAGTGCACACTGTAAAAGGTCACACATGTAGCCAAGTTACAAATAAAGCCAGACAATGAACGCCCAAACAATTGTCCTCAAGCGCATGAGCACTGTCATACAGTGAATGCCGAGCAAAATGTCGCCAAATAAAATATGTATACAAATCACAATATGAACCATACCCATGGTGATATGCAGATCCATGAAACAAATATAAACAACACATATCAAAAATAACATTAGTAGTAGAGATGAGCGAACGTACTTGTTTCGAGTAATTACTCGATCGAGTACCGCTATTTTCGAGTCCTTCAGTACTCGGGTGTAAAGATTCAGGGGGCGCCGGGGGGGCGGGGGGAGGCGTGGCGGCACGGGGGGTAGCAGCGGGGAACAGGGGGGAGCCCTCTCTCTCTCCCTCTCCCCCCCACTCCCCGCTGCAACCCCCCCCACTCACCCACGGCGCCCCCCGAATCTTTTCGCCCGAGTACGGAAGTACTCGAAAATCGCAGTACTCGGGCGAAATAGGGGCGTGGCCGAGTACGCTCGCTCATCTCTAATTAGTAGTAATGATGAATTAAAGTAAAAAAAAAGTGAATGAAGGGAAATTATTCCAAGAAGATGCAGTAAAACAATAAATGCAATGAGTGAAGTGAAAAATATGAGGGCAAAAAGTCCATTAGGATGCACAAAAGTGCAAGGGAGTGAAAAAGAAAAAAATACAATTATACCAAAAAAACTATGAACAAAATAAACCACTTTTTCCCCCTTGTCTATTTGCCCACAGGAGATTTTTACCAAAGTAGTGATGGATGAGTTCTGTGTGATCCATGGTGGTAAAATTGCACTGATACTCTGACAAGAGCTGAACGTTTGGCTCTGACAGAGTTGAGACATCTTCAAGATGTTATCAAACTGGCTCACAAGGTGGGAATTGTGGGTATTTGGCCTGTAATTATAAAAGGAAGCCTTTAGATAAGTGTATAATACACTAATGTTAGAAAAATATATGTCACCGTGCTGCAAGGTACTTAGTGTTATATAAAGAACACTTTTCCTTTAGCAGTGAGCATAAAGGAAAGTGATAGCATAAGAAAGACACTTACTGTCTTTCTTATGCTATCACTTTCCTTTATGCTCACTGCTAAAGGAAAAGTGTTCTTTATATAACACTAAGTACCTTGCAGCGCGGTGACATATATTTTTCTAACATTAGTGTATTATACATTTCTCTGTGAGGGTTTCCCTGGACCAGGGAACCCTTATTAATGTCCTGCAGCTCTCCGGCTGAATACGCGGATCGGGTACTCGCGGAACCCCAGTGGAGTGCAATCGTCTGAAAAACCTTGTGGCGCATTTCTACCTTTCATACTCCTTTAGATAAGTGAGGGACAGGAACACTTATGTAAAATTGTCATTCAATCCTTCAGTGGCTTATGCAGCGGAACTCTCTTATCTGCTGGATATGGCACTGGAGGGAGGAATGATTCCCAAGAAAATCTATGATCATCTCCTCTGAACCCCTACTCTTAATTTGCTAGCAAAGGTACATAAAAATGCATTTGAACCCCCGAGACGCACAATAGTGTCCAGCATGGGAGGCTTATGTGAACCACTTCCCAAGTTTATTGACTTTCATTTGAAACTACTTGCCCTCCTATGTTAAGAACCCTACAGACGTTTTTGTGAGATTGAATGGGATTTGCATGGAGCCAGACATGTTCTTAGTGTCAGCTGACATTGAGTCACTACACATTAGACATCATGATGCACTGGATGCAGTTTGCTTCTTCCTGAGGACTACTAACTGGGACAGTGATTTATGTGTTTTCATTTTACAGCTTTGGAGCTTTATATTGAAACATATAATTATCTTATTTTTAAATAATTTTTTTCCTACAAAAGCAAGGGACTCCTATGGGGGAGGCTGATGCATTCTTGTATGCTAATCTCTTTTTGGGCTTCTGGGAGAAAGGGATTTTGCATGGAGAAGGTGCAGAAGTTGCGGACCATATTTTATGTTGGTTGCATAACATTAATTTATTGTTTATCTGGCAAGAGTCTGAGGATGAGCTGATGAGGTTTATGTCTTACCTCAATCAGCATGATTTGAACATTAAATTGACATATAAATATAACAGATCTCATACTGGATTTTTGAATATCATAATTGATAATGATTCTGACAATACGCTGCAGACTGATGTTTTTTAAAAGCAGACCTCGGTTAACTCATTATTACATCTTTCTTCCTTTCATACTTCTTCCACGATCAAGGCTGTCCCAGTTGGTCAATTCCTCAGGATAAGGCTGAACTACTCTTTGAAAGCCAAATATGAGTGGCAGTCAGTCGATCTTGGGGACAGGTTTTTGGAACGAGGTTATAGTTGGAGGTCTATACGTAGGAGGTATAGACACACCAAAATGACTCCTAGGTCAGAATTATTGCTATCCGATAAACAGCCAAAGACATCAGATGGCCTGAACAAGAGTCAACAATGTAATGCAGCAGCCAAAAAAGCAAACACAATTCTGCCATGTATTAAGAGAAGCATAGAGTCTAGATCATGTGAGGCCATTATCTCCCTCTATTCCTTCTTAGTCAGACCTTATCTGGAATACTGTGTCCAGTTCTGGGCACCTCACTTTAAGAAAGACATAGACAAACTGGAGCAAGTTCAGAGAAGAGTTACCAAGATGGTAAACAGTCTGCAAATCATGTCCTATGAGGAACAGTTAAAGGATCTAGGAATGTTTAGCTTGCAAAAAAGAAGGCTGAGAGGAGACTTAATAGCTGTCTACAAATATCTGAAGGGTTGTCACAGTGCAGAGGGATCAGCTCTTTTCTCATTTGTACAAGGAAAGACTAGAAGCAATGGTATGAAACTGAAAGGGAGGAGACACAAATTAGATATTAGAAAAAACTTTCTGACAGTGAGGGTGATCAATGAGTAGAACAAGTTACAACGGGAGGTGGTGAGTTCTTCAATGAAAGTGTTCAAAAACAGGCTGGACAAATATCTGTCTGGGATGATTTAGTGAATTCTGCACTGAGCAGGGGGTTGGACCTGATAATCTTGGAGGTCCTTTCCCACTCTACCAGTCTATGATTCTATGATGTCCTTGTTTGCTCATAATGCTGCCTCTGTGCCACTCAAGATGTCCTCTCCATAGTGGAGAAGCTCGCAGAATGGACTGCTATTGCCATATGTGCATATTCTGAATGCTTAGAGCTATAGAGGAGCCCTGTTGGTCTAATGGACCCCTCTAAGAAGTAAGTATAATAATATCTCTTCTCTATTGTCTGTCTGCCACTTCTCATATTACCAATCCACCAGGAACTTTTTACTTCTAACTCTTGCTTGTTTATATGACCGATGCATTATTATAATATGGGGATTTCCCGGGATGCTCTTTCTATGGATCAGGACACCGATCAGGGATTTCTAATCACTTGAAGGCAACTGTCAGAATTCAAACCTGGAAACTCCAGGCAGTGTCTCTCTTCCTGGTGAGCTGATTAGCCTGCTGGACAGCTCTCATGCGTAACCTTATCCAGTTTCCCCTGCAACCCAGCTCTTGATTAGTGCATCGCCTTTCGGAGTTAAAACTCCTTTTTCAAGCATGTGAAAAGATCCTCTGTCTATGAAGGGGCATATTTAGTTAATTAAAATCAATAGGGGCTGGGCTTAAAGTGGCTTGAACATATCCGAGGGATGCACTCTGGCACAGTAAACATGGAGCCTTTAGTTGCGTTCCAAATGCTGCCAGGCATGCATTCCAAAACCTGGAAATGTGGGCGCCTGTTGTGATGCAAGCACGCACCAAGGTGATAACTGGATCCAATGTGGGTGCACACATTCTCAACAAGAAGAGACACGTGCTAGAAAGTGTGATAATTGTGCTGTAGGTGTCCGATCCTGGAGCTGGGCGTGCGGCACTTGAACGACTTTATCAATAATAATGGACAAAAACAATCGGGTCATAAATAATAAGGCAAAATGAACAGAATTATCGAATAAGATATAAAAAAGAGAAAAACGGACAACATTATTAACAATAATAAAAATAAAATAAGTATAAATAAAAAAGGGCACATAAGTATACAATGATAATATATGATAATTATAGCAACATGTAGGGTGATAAAGAAAAAAGAGGTTAGGTTGGCAGCTCAGACTTGTCTTTCTCCTGCTGTTTTTGACAGGTGTTGTCTTCCTTTCCCTGCAACTTGAACCGCTAAAATGAAATTAAAACGAGTAATATTGTCTCTAAAATTTTGATGAAGCCATTAGCTGCAAGCGAATTAAAGTAAAATATCCAATACATCTCTTTTGCCCTAAAATATGAAAATCGGCCTTGTACAACCTTTTCCAAGGGAGTAATTCTCATCTGGGTGGGGTCTTTATTGTGGAACTTCAAAAAATTCTTTAAGTACTTATTCACAGCTGAACTTTGGCCACCAACTGACTCCCATTATCAAGATTTAAAAAAATTAAACGTGAACAGCAAGGCTCAGTAAGTGCATGCATTACACCCATTTATGACACAATGTTCCCCCTAAATTAAAAAAGATTTTAGAGTGTGGTCCCTGAATAAAAATTTGGTCAACAGTATGCCGATAACGATTGCTCCACATTGTGTCTCATAAGTAAAAATATGCCAAAAATTGCCTCCTGAATAAAAATAATTTTGTCCTGTGGCTCAGAATACATTTATGTCATACAATATATGCACTTTTTTGTTTTGTTATTTTGTAGGGCATAAGGGCACTTTAGGGTACTGTCATGTGTTTGAGTATAGATAAGAGTAATTATGATTTTATCGCTTCACACATGATGGCTTGAGACTTAAACTAGAAAAAAAGATGTTTTAGGGCAGGACTATGTGTCCAAAATCTGAGTCAAAAATGGGGCTAAGCAGTAGTCTGTAATGCTTAATAAAAGAATGAAGGGAATTAGAAGTAGCTGCCTTGCAAATCTGATCCAAAGAAGCATCTACTCTCTCCACCCAGCGGGCAGCCACACTGCTCTATTAGAATGGGTGCTGGAAAAAAACTCTGCATATCTTTACTTACATAGCCTAAACATATAACCTGCCTAATGCAGCTGCTAATCTTAACTTTAATGGCTGCAAACCCTTTATTTTTACTCTGCAACTGAACTGACAGCTTATCCAATTGCCCCCATTCTGCTGTCACATCATAGTAATGTAGTAAACATCTTGTTATATCTGAATAATGAAAGGCTTTTTCCTTAGGTTTCTTTGTGTCATTACAGAAAAACGGCAGAATACTTTGCTGATTTTTATGAAATTCTGATTTTTCATTATCACTCTATATTCCAAGATTTAGTGTAAAGAGGATGAGCTGCTAGAGCTTGGATCTCTACAACTTGACAAGCAGTGGTTGTCGCAATAAGGAAAGCTAGCTTAATGGAAAGAATTTTCATGGAGAGAAAAGACAGAGTTTCAAACAGAAGACTTGTTGAGGTTGACAGAACCAAGTTTAGGTCCCAAAAAGGAACTAAGGATCCAGAAGAAAAATTAAAGCTTAACTGAGCCAGTAATAAATGAAACTACTAACGACCACTTGGCCATTAATATGTATGTGTGTGAGTGCTTCTTATACTGCACCGCTGGTGACACCATCAGAGGTCCTACAGCATATATAAAACACAGAGCCTGACCGACAGCAGAAGAACAATGTTAGGGCTCTCGGAAGAGAAGCACAAAAATAACAAAATGAGAATACAACTAAGCCATTATTATCTCAGACACAACTCAGCGGTCTTGACAGGAGAAACCGACCTACCGCCACCACAGAGATCAGGCAGGCTGAAGGTCCTGCGGTGACATCACTTCCACGTGACAGTTCTGCTGTGAGAGGAGCCATTCTTCAGTTTGATAGAAAGTACTGTGTACTGGATAAGCCGACATCAATTAACACGACCTGTGATGATGTGATGAGGTTACCGTCATGTGATCACCTGTATGAGTTGAGTCAGGGATCACATGACCAGGGTCTGATTATTGTATCCAGGAGTCTGCTGTGCTTGTAATGTCTGGAAGTCAGGATGGATGTACCACAGCTGTGTGTGTGTGGTATGTGGGAATCAGGATGCATGTAGTAGAGCTGTGTGTGTAATGTGTGGAAATCATGATGGATGTAGTAGAGCTGTGTGTGTAATGAGGGGAATCAGCATAGATGTAGTAGTGCTGTGTGTGTGATGTGTGGGAATCAGGATGGGTGTAGTAAACCTGTGTGTGTAATCTGTGGGAATCGGGATGGATTTACCACAGCTGTGTGTGTAATGCTTGTGAATCAGGATGCATGTAGTACAGCTGTGTGTGTCATTTGTGGGAATCAGCATGGATGTACCACAGCTGTGTGTGAAGTGTGTGAATTAGGATGCATGTAGTAGAGCTGTGTGTGTAATGTGTGGGAATCAGCATGGATGTAGTAGAGCTGTGTGTGTAATGTGTGAGAATCAGCATGGATGTAGTACAGCTGTCTGTTTAATGTCTGGCCTTCAGCATGGATGTAGTGGAGCTGTGTGTACTGTTTGGAATCCGGATCGATGCACCACAGCTGTTTATGTCATGTGTGGAAATCAGGATGGTATGTGGGAATCAGGATGATGTAGTAGAGCTGTGTGTGTAATGTGTGGGAATTAGAATGGATGTAGTAGAGCTGTGCGTGTGATGTCTGGGAATCAGGATGGACATTGCATGTAGCACAGCTTTATCCTGGTCTGCAAAATGCCTCTACTTTGCATACTCTTCCAACTAAAATAGTTCCATCGCCTATTCCTTTTTTAGAACCAGGCACACTGTCCTCTAGTCAGGGATAAGGGTTATCAGGGATAAAACTAAAACCAACGCAGTGCTCTTCCCTGCCCCTACAGCCGAGGATAAAATTATTGCCCAAGGCCAACACCTCCAACATGGGACTAACTAGGAACACTCAATTTTACCCAACCATGGACAGTTCCAGCAACCAAATAAAAGACCAAACCAAGAAAGACAAAGACAAAGACAAAGAAAAAGGCCAACAAAAAGACTAAAACTGACCATTCCGATAAGATGATTTTAGTTTCCAACCAAGATGCTATCGGGATGGTGAGCAGTCTGCAAATCATGTCCAACGAGGAACGGTTAAAGGATCTAGGAATGTTGAGCTTGCAAAAAAGGTTGAGAGGAGACTTAATAGCCATTTACAAATATCTGAAGGGCTGTCACAGTGCAGAGGGATCAGCTCTATTCTAATTTGCGCAAGTAAAGTCTAGAAACAATGGGATGAAACTGAAAGGGAGGAGACACAAATTATACATCAGACAGTGAGGGTGATCAATGAGTGGAACAGGTTGCCACGGGAGATGGTGAGTTCTCCTTCAATGGAAGTTTTCAAACAAAGGCTAGACAGACATCTCTCTGGGATTATTTAGTGAATCCTGCGTTGAGCAGAGGGTTGGACTAGCTGACCTTGGAGGTCCCTTCCAACTATACCATCCTATGATTCTATGAAATACAGACCAGGAAGGGCCACATTCAGGGTTAGACACGATGGGAAAGGTCAGACAAGAAGGGAACGACAACCCAGGTCCAGGCCCACTCATCCTCAGAAACTGCCCTCCATCCCCCAATCCCTCTTTATCAGAGGGTGCCCAACTCCAACCACCTTTCAAGACCATCTGAGGACCTGAAACCTCCCCAGGCTTGCCACATATAATAATTTTGTTACCATGCAGGGCGGCGCGGGGTCCCGCGGTCAGCGTGTGCCACTCCGACTTCGGCGTCCTGGAGCTCTGACATCAGGGCTTCCCCAGCGTCGTGGGGCGTCCGGCGTGCAGCGGCGTGGGCATGTCCGCCCGTAGGGTGCTGCCCGCACTCCTCCGTCTCTCTTGTACCGTGAGTGGGGGAGTTGGCTCCTCCCAATCTCCGCCCGTGGGCAGAGTCTTGTAGTCTTAAGGCTGGCAGTGACCTGAGCTCACTGCCAGTTATTGGTTCTGTCAGCTCCTAGTTAGTCCTGTCTGCAGTTCGCTCAGTCAGTTCCCTAGTTTGCTCGTCAGCTCCTTGTCCAGCTTGTCTTGCCCTCAGCATTTTCTGTTTGGTCCCTCCATCTGCCTTTCCTTGTCGGTACTCTGTCCCCCGTTAGTTAGGTTCATCTAGCGCAGTCGTCAGGTCCCTAGCCAGGGTAGGGACCGCCGTCCAGTTGTCCGCCTGGGGTTAGCCAGGTGGAGGCAAGCAGGCAGGGACAGTGGGGTGTGGGAAGTTCAGGGCACCCCACCAGGCACTCGGGGGGGGGGGATCAGAGTGCCGTAAAATAATAACTGGCCCTTAAAACTGTTTTCTATGGAGGCGATCAGCTCCCTCGCGAACCAGCTGCAAGCCCTGGTGCCGGTGATCCAGGATTTATCCGCTCGTATGGCATCCTAGGAGCAGCGGGGGTTGTCGCAGGGTCCGGACGCCTCGACCAGTTCAGACCCCAAGTGCCCTCTTCCCGAGGTGTTTTCTGGGGAGAGGAACAAATTTTTTGTTTTCCAACAAGCTTACCGCTTGTTTTTTCGGATGCGCCCCCGTTCCTCTGGGTCAGAGGCCCAGAGGGTTGGGCTTATAATGTCCCTGCTGCGGGGCTCTACCCAGACCTGGGCTTTTTCCATTCCCGAGGGTTCCCCCTGCCTGCAGTCTGTGGACTCCTTTTTTCAAGAACTCGGGGGTATCTTCGATGAACCGGACCGAGCGGGGCTGGTGGTTTCTCAGTTGTTGGCGTTACATCAGGGGTCGCTTTGTGTGGAGGATTATTGCTCCAACTTCAGACGCAATGCGGGTGAGACGGCATGGAACGATAGCGCTCTGAAGGACGTTTTTCTGCAGGGCCTCTCGGACGCGGTAAAAGACCTGTTGATTTCCCATCCTGTCCCTGGGTCCTTAACGAAGGCTATGGAGCTGGCGGTGAAGGCAGATAGGAGGCTCAGGTCTAGAAAGCAAGATAGACAGGCCCGTAGAGTCTGGGAGGTTGGTTGTCCTGTTCCCTCTTCTTCCTTACCAGTCTCGGTTCCCGGGCCCATGGAGGTGGACCCGCTGGACCCCAAGGAGCGACGCCGGATTCGATTGTTGCATCATCTCTGCCTCTACTGCGGGAAAGCTGGACATCGGGTGATAACCTGCCCCCTGAGGCTTCAGCGCTCGCAGTCGGAACCGGCGGAAAACTCCGAGTCCTAGGCGATTGCAGGGAGGATCGCCTACGACTTCAGGTACTTACTAAGTTTCTGGTACCTTATCAGGTTAGATTCCGTAATTTTTCCCGACCAGGACAGGCGTTTATTGATTCCGAAGAGGCTGCTAACCTGATAAGCCTGTGTTTCGTTAGACCCCTGATGGCTGAATGGGTGGCACTGAAAACGCCAATTCGTTTTACTAGCATTGATGCCACCCCCCTTGCTAGGGGCCTGGTACGATGGAAGACCCCAGTGTTACAGTTCACGATGGGGATTCTCCACTCGGAAGAACTATCATTCCTAGTGATGGAGAAAATGTCGGTAGACATGGTACTAGGGATGCCGTGGTTGGAGTTGCACAAACCCCAGTTCAATTGGACCACTCGGGAACTGACTCATTGGGGACCATCCTGCCATAGCCATCTTGCTCCCCTTTCTCTCTGCTCAGTAGATACCGCGCTCATTCCGGAGTACTTGTCTGACTTCCAGGATGTGTTTTCTAAAAGCCTGTCAGAGACCCTGCCTCCTCACAGGGAGTGGGATTGTGGGATAGACCTTATTCCAAATAAGCCCATCCCTAAGGGAGCCATTTTTAACTTATCCCGGCGGGAGCACGAAGCTCTCAAGGTCTATATTACGGAGTCCCTGGCCAAACATCATATTAGGCCCTCCCCTTCCCCTGCTGGGGCGGGTCTCTTCTTCATCGAGAAGAAGGATGGGACATTAAGGCCTTGTGTAGATTATCGGGCCTTGAATCAGATCACAGTCAAGAACCAGTGCTCTCTGCCTCTGATTCCTGACCTCCTGAATCAGGTGGTGGGAGCCCACTGGTTTTCTAAACTAGATTTAAGAGGGGCTTATAATTTGATCCGTATCCGCGAGGGGGATGAGTGGAAGACGGAATTCAATACCCCGTTGGGACACTTTGAATGTCTTGTGATGCCATTTGACCTTTGTAATGCCCCCGCGGTCTTCCAGGGGTTTATGAATGCGGTCTTCCACGACGTCCTGGGGGTGTTTTTAGTCATCTACCTCGATGACATCCTGGTATATTCTCTGGACTGGGACTCTCATGTGCAACACCTTAGGTTGGTACTAACCCGGTTACGTGAGTACCAGCTTTTTGTCAAATTAGGGAAAAATGTCTGTTTAGCACTCAACAAGTGTCCTTTCTAGGGTACGTAATTTCTCCAACTTCCATGCAAATGGAGTCAGATAAGGTGGCAGCTATCTCCCAGTGGGTCCGACCAGGTAATCTGAAAGCACTCCAATGGTTCTTAGGTTTTGCGAATTTCTATCGCAAGTTCATTAGAAACTACTCGGTCATCGCTCAACCGCTGACCGACCTTACCAGGAAGGGGGCTGATTTGGTAAGATGGTCACCTGAGGCCCTGGGGGCGTTCGATCGTCTCAAAAGGGCGTTCTTGGCTGCTCCGGTGCTCGTCCAACCTGATCTGCTACGCCCTTTCTTCATGGAGGTTGATGCATCTGAGGTGGGGGCTGGCTCTGTGTTGTCCCAGGTGATTAGCGGGAGGGCTGGCTACAGTCCATGTGCCTTTTTCTCACGAAAGTTCAGTTCAGCAGAGCGGAATTACGATGTAGGCAATCGAGAGCTATTGGCCATCAAGTGGTCCCTAGAAGAGTGGCATCACCATCTGGAGGGCGCTAGACATCCCGTCACAGTGTACACCGATCATAAGAACCTAGTATACCTCGCCAATGCTAAGCGGCTCACCGCACGTCAGGCCAGGTGGGCATTGTTTTTTTCTAGATTTAACCTCGTAGTGACGTATCTCCTGGGGACTAAGAATGTCAAGGCTAATGCTTTCTCGTGGAGTTTTGGGTTGCCAGAATGTGAGTCGCTGCCTCCCGAAAATATCCTGGAACCTGGGGTTGTGGTTGCGGCTGTGGACTCTGGTCTCATTCCCCGCCTTCAGAGTGCTCAGCAGGACGCCTCACCGGGGGTTCCGGAGGGTAGATGGTTTGTGCTAGAATCATTACGCCTCACGGTTATTGAAGAGTCCCACTCGTCAGTTTTCACGGGTCATCCGGGAGCGCAAGGGACCCTGGATCTCTGCTCCAGGCTCTACTGGTGGCCTGGCATGTCTCTTCAGATACGTGACTTCGTAAGGGGGTGCTCTATTTGCGCTCGTGGCAAGAATCGCCGGCGGCGTCCCGAGGGTCCTCTAAGACCGTTGCCTGTGCCATCGCGCCCCTGGTCACACCTTTCGGTAGATTTTGTCACTGACTTGCCAGAGTCTCAAGGGTTCACCACCGTTCTGGTGGTGGTGGACCGTTTCTCTAAGATGTCCCATTTCGTAGCATTAGAGAAACTTCCTTTGGTGATTGAATTTGCCCAGGTCTTCGTTAAAGAAATTGTTCGTCTCCATGGAGTCCCTGAGAACATTGTTTCCGATCGTGGGGTTCAGTTTGTGGCGCAGTTTTGGCGAGCCTTCTGCAGAAACCTTGGGACTTGCTTTCATTCTCCTCAGCATTCCACCCGCAGACTAATGGTCAAACTGAGCGGAAGAACCAGGATTTGGTGCAATATTTAAGGCTGTTTGCAAGCGAAAAGGCTCATCGGTGGGTTGAATTTCTGCCGTTGGCTAAGTTTGCGCTGAACAACCGTACCAGTACTTCCACTGGGGTCTCTCCGTTTTTGTGCGTTTATGGCCAACATCCCCGTTTCCTTACTTCTCTTCCTACCCCGTCTGCCTGTCCTGCAGCTAATGTCGCCACGGATGAGCTGCAGGGGGTATGGAAGGAAGTACAGAAGAATCTGGAGCTAGTGGGGTCTCGCATGTAGTTGCACAGTGGGAGAAGCCTCTCAATTTCTGAACCTTACAGGGTGGGTCAGAAGGTGTATCTGTCATCCAGGAACCTAAGATTGAAGGTCCCGTCCTTAAAGCTGGCGCTTTAGTAGGCCCTTTTACCATCCCGCGTGTAATTAACCCGCTCGCATACGAACTTGAGTTGCCAGCCACGTGGAAAGTGCATAGGGTTTTCCACAAGTCCTTGTTGAAACCCTTTGTCCCTTCGGTGAGCTCAGCATTTTCTCTTTGGTCACTCCATCTGCCTTTCCTTGTCGGTACTCTGTCCCCCGTTAGTTAGGTTCATCTAGCGCAGTTGTCAGGTCCCTAGCCAGGGAAGGGACCGCCGTCCAGTTGTCCGCCTGGGGTTAGCCAGGTCGAGGCAAGCAGGCAGGGACAGTGGGGTGCGGGAAGTTCAGGGCACCCCACCAGGCGCTTGGGGGGGATCAGAGTGCCGTAACAAATTTTTTTCACAGGACTCTGGTTCCTCTGCCCCCAGCTCTTCAAAATGCATGAGCGTGTGAAGCTCCTCTACCCACATTATCTGGGTCGGGGCAGTAGTGGAACTCCACAATCTCGGGATTATTCTTCTCATTGCTATAATAAAAAATCGGAGGAGGCTCCTCCTTGTTTTTCTCATTGGTCTGGGGAACATAGAGAGAAGAGCCAACTCCAGGGTAAGAGTCACCCCCGCACGACAGATTAGGTTGTATAGATCTATCACCACATTCCAAAGATTCGACACCAAATGGCAGTCCCACCAGATATGTGTCATTGAGCCTCTGTTACTATTGCATCTCTTCAGCAGATGGAAGGGATCTGGGGAAATATCCTCTGGAGTCGGTCTGATGTTCTGTACCACCTATGCTCGCTACCCAAAATTCCGGGACTGGGGTGGGGAGTTAACAAGGAAACCCCCCCCCCCCCTCCCTGCACCCGTGCCTGCACTTAAAGTAAATTGTGAACTTATTTAAACATTACTGCTACCCGCCGCTCAAGGATTCGTCTAGCTGAGCTAAACTAACTAACTGAGCATGTAGAGAAGCCCTCCTTCCAGGAGGAGATATGGTTCTGGAATCAGTCTCCCATTGGGCTTTTAGATCTTCTCTCTTTCTCCAGCTTAAGACTTTGCGTTGGCTGTTTGGTTGACATCCCACAGTCTGCCAGGGTGTTCTGGGCGGTGGAATCGGTAGGGTGCATGAGGCTGGCCAGTCAGGAAGAGATACTGTAGGGAGTTCATGGGCGCTAAGGAATCCCAGGAGGTCTCCCAGACCTCTGAAGCACGCTGATTTGCCGTCTTTCCTGGCATGGAGTTGTTGAAACCCCTGCAGTACGGAATGTCTCTGTCCTGGAGTAGCAGAAGTAAGGGTTTCAGCGCTTTGCGTAGTTGCAAGGTGCATCTGGAGAGATTCGGCAGGATCATGATTTTTGTTCCTCTAAATGTCAGGTCTTTTAGAGATCATGTTTTCTGGATAATTAAGTCCTTGTCTTTGTAGAAATTAATTCTACAGATGACGTTCCTTGGTCTGTTGGGGGTCTGTTGGTTTTGGTGACACTTAGGAATCCCTGTAGATGTTAGGGAAAGATTCTAGAAAAACACGATGAAAAAGCTAAAATTGAAGCACTAGTAGCCCACTCAGGTTGCATCCAAGTGAATTCTACCTCTCGTAATTTCATAATCTTTAATACCTCCATGCCTGAATGGGGCAGGGGAAGTAAATGATGGAACTACTTATCAAGGGAATGGGAATAGACCCCACAACATCTTTTAAGATAATTATCGTCAGTTGTAAAAGTAACTCCCATAATGTGTTTCATTCTTTGTAGGAGGAAATGCAGAAAGAGGTTCCTATCTCCATCAATGCTAGAAATAGGTTTTTGGAACTAGCGGAGAATTAAGCAGAATGTGAACAGGCAGTTACAGAAAGCTGAGCCACAGCCCAGGGAAGAATTAGCTCAAGTGTGCCCCTAGTGGTAGAGTGTAAAAATAATGTAAAGACTGCATGTTGTACTAAGGGCGCCCACCCACTGGCGATTTTTTTTTCTTTGCGTTTTGCGTTTTTTCTCAAGAGCAATTAGAATTGAATGTACTCCTGTCCACTGGCGTTTTTTTTGCGTTGCGTTGCGTTTTTTAACATAGGAACTGTCAGTTGCATATGTGTCCTTATTTTTCTCCTAATGCACCCATGAAAGTCAATGGAAATTAATGGAAAAGCCGCGAAAACGCGGCAAAAAACGCCGCGGAAAACGCGGGAAAAACGCCGCGAAAACGCGGCGTTTTTCACGCACGAAAATCCCAAACGCCAGTGGGTGGGCGCCCTAAGAGTGAACTAGAGGGAGGAATCGCCAGTGTAGTGTCTTGAAAAGCTAAAATAGTTGCTTGTAGCAATCAAATGTCTGTGGGAAATATGTTAGTAAAATGCTACTAGCAGAAGAAGAAACAGGAAGGATCCGGAACAATACCGGGGCTGCCCTCAATGAAGTTGCACAGTTGCAGACAGAAGCGGAGGTTAAATTAAAGGAGAATGAGCACCTCAGAGGATTAGCCAGAGATGAAGCTGATCGCTTATTATGTCTGGAAGCGCAAGCTGTGCAGTGTGAACAGGACTTTAAGAAAATGCAAATAAAAGTTAGAGATGATGAGTTGCAAGTCAGAAGGAAAGTCTACGGATTTGCATAATCAAATTGTAGAGTTGAAAATGCAGTTAGTTAAGAAAAATGGTGAACTGGAGTCTTAGATAAGTGAACTCAAAGAAAACCTGGAAACGGAGAAAGCTGCTTGTAGCCAGGCGGAGAAGCAAACAAAGGACTTGGAAAATATACTGGACTTCAAGGAAACCCAGAAAGCATTCCATGAGCAAGTGGTGACCCAACTTCAGATGAGCTTTGATAAGGAAGCTTAAGTATATGAAATCCAGATCCAGAAGCTGACTGAACAGCTAGGGCAAACTAAAAAGGTGCAAGGAACCTTGAAAAGACAAAACATACTTTGGAAAGTGAGTGCAATGGTCGACCCAGGAGGTGAAGGTGCCATTGGAAGACAAGTGTGACTCTGAATGCGAGAGAAACACAGTAGAGATGTAGCTTGAAGAGTACAGGCAGAGCTGTCTGAGAAGGTGAACAGACTGCAGGTGGAATTGCAAACTCAGAGTCTCAAAAGCTGGTGTGTGAAGAGATGCGCCAGAGGCTTGTCCTTAGTGTACACTTGAAGAGAATAGAAGATGAGAGAAATGTGTTCCTCAAGCAGTTAGAGGAAGAGGCAGAAACAAAGAGAAACCTGTCAAAGCAGATTTCAACACTTTAGACTCAGAGTAGCCTGAAATGTTGAAATCTGTAGCATAACTGATGTCCATATGTAGCGGCCGGAGAGTCCTACAGGATAGTCATACACCCAGGAGTCCTGCAATACCTGACTATGTGCTTCTGTGGAGACAAAGAAAATATCGCACAGGAGACAGACCCTGTCTTCCCCCTATTTCACGGGCTAAATCTATTCTGCCCGACAGCGGCTTGCTGATGATTGTCTGCTTGCCATAGAATTCCCTCATTGGTAGTGGGAGCAGAAGTTGAGGCAAGCCTGGGAAAGTGAGCAGGGCGAGGCAAGATGTGAGGCGGGTAGAAGAGAAAGTGCAGGAAAGCAGCAGGAAGTGAAGGAGGAGTGACAGCTGTCGTCGGGAGGTGGACAAGTGAGGAGGTCTATCGCAGTGCTGCAGCGCTCAGTGTGCTGCGACTTGAGAGTGGGTTTACACAAATTATCAAAACAAGTACAGAGTGGAAGATAACAGTTCTGGGAACCATCTGCACAACAGTGAGTTATACAAACCCCTGTAAAAGCAAAGTCAGGGAAAGTGAAAGCGGCTCTATTTCAGTTACTCCATCTTCTGCTAAGTAATCTTCTGGAAAACAACCCTCAGATAACTAGAACTGGTTGGATTCCTTTCTGTGTAACCTTCAAATAAAGAGAGCATTGAAGAAAACTGTTTGTGGTATTCTTGTGACAAGAGCAACGTTTATCTTGAATGCAAGCCAAGTCTGCAAAACTGTGAATTGTAACCTTGCTAAGTGTGTTTAAAAGTTGTAAACCAAAGTAAACTTTGTACCTTTGGTTTACAACAAAGCTACATGGACTCGCCTCAGTTATTTCTCCACCAACAACACGAGTTCACCCCACAAAGGTACTGGTATCATGTGACGAAACTGTTAAGCATAGTTGTTATCATTATTGTGTCTGTTACACTGCGCGCAATTTTTCTGCCATTGTCGGGATTGATCACATAGTCACCCATGACATCCATCTTGTTTCCCCGTGGTCTCCCCTAGAACGGCTCACCTCCACTCGAGCACTGCAAGCTTTGGCATCATGAGCAGGATATGTAATTCTGTGACCTCATGCACATTGCTGCATAATGTTAGAAATTTAGGAAAAATCATCAAAAACTGTTGCCAAAGAACTGTTTAAAATGTCCGACGGTAAAATAGAGCAAGTTGGCAAACAGCCAGCACTTGCTGCGCCTCCAGTAGTTGGTGCTCCTACAGCAGATGCTGCTCCAACAGCCCCTAGCGCATATGGTTTCACACCATTAACCATGCTGTACTGTTTGTGAGTTATATGGCTGCCCCACTACATCAGGGAAAAGTGCACCCTAAGAGACTTTAGAGGCAAAATGGGAGCTGTATTCCGACTCTATCTGCTTGCTGCAGAACAAAAAGTAGAAATTCTGATAGGACAATTGGAGGGAGCTGCAGCTCAGGAAGTCAATACCTGGCCCCAGTGGCATAAAAAACTGTAGACGAGATTCTTGAGAGATTGCAGAATATCTTTGATGTTCATACAATGTCGGAGATTAAGAAACATTTATTTTAACAAAAAGCAAAAGTTTGGTGAATCTCTCAGAGAGTATGTCCTATCATTAAAAGAGGAAATGAAGGCTGTAGTCCATACAGTCTCTAAAGAAGCTAATTGTTCTGATCAGGCATTAAGGAAACAGTTTATTGAAGGGACGCTAACTGAAACTCTCCATAGCCAACTAAAAATGGTATCTGTGCAACACCCCGATAGTAGCTTTATAGAGTTTAAAGAATTAGCCATCTAAGTATTGGGAACCAACCCCCAGCTGGCTGAGGTAGATGATTCCAAACTCTTGAACTACCGGGAAAGGATAAATCACTCCGCTCCCGCAAATGAGAATTGTTCTGACAGAGCGCTCAAGTCAGTGTAACAGCTGACGAGTCTTTGCAGGAAATGTAGCGGCAAATGGCTGAGTTAACACGCAGTGTAGCTACTCTGTGTAAAAAACTGGGAGAACTCAAGAGTCAGAATTTATCACCCCAATCAGCCGTCCTTGAACAATAGGCTTCTGCCTGGGTCGCCACGGCCGACCGGAGTCTACTACCCTGGGTCCCAACCTTATTGTCATCACTGTTGTAAATATGGCCACCAGGAAAACTCATGCTGGGCTTTTAACAAGCAACCCCTGGGAAGAAGGACCATACCCCAAGTGAACAAAGAATAGATCCAAAACCCTCTAATGGAATTTCTAAATATGTCGGCCCACATCCATAAATAACCCTATTCATTGACCGCAATTCCTTACCTGCCTTGTTGGATATGGTGACCACTATTCGCAAAGTGGGTTTTGACCACTATTCGCAAAGTGGGTTTTGAAAAATATTGGTCACCAGAAGTGTTGAGTTGCCCACTGAAACAACTGATTAATCTAATAGCCAGCAATGGACTGCCCATACTCATAGTCAGGTATTCGGAAACCCACTGTTATTGCCGGAGGAGCTGAGCTACATAGGCAAGGAATCCTTTTTATTTGATGTCCCTGACAAAAATGCCCCTATCATCATGCTAGGCATGAATGTTTTTTGCAACTGCTATACAGAGATGCTGGAAGCCTTACAGCAGTCCATCCCAGCAGTGTCCCAAACTCAACGTGTGGTACTGAGAAAGGCTATCAAGGCTTTATCAGCACACCAAAAGTTTGCAAATCCAAAAGGTCATGTGAACAGAGCAAGGGTTAAAGATGTGAGAGCAGTGATAGTACCTCCTGAATTCTTACTGTGGAGTCAGACTCTTTGTGGTCTGCAGGGGAAGGAATATGAGGCACTAGTCGAGCCCATTCACATAGATGGACACCCTTTCCTAATGGCTGCCAGAAGCCAAGTCACAGTCACTGATGGGAGAGTACCAATCCGCCTTATACATATAGGAAATGTTGCTGTCCAGTTAAAAAAATATACTGCGGTAGCAAAGGTCTCTTTGCTGTCACCAGAGGATGTGTTAGATAGTGAGGAAGATAATGTACTCCATTGTGTTAAACAAACCAAGCTAGTTTCCAGCAGCCAAAAATCCTGGGTTGCTGACCTACACATAGGAGATGTACCGACCTCCAAGAGTGAAATCCAAAACGTAAGAGATGTAGCTAGAGAAAAGAAGGCTGCTTTTAGTAAACATAGCATGGACTTTGGTCATGTGAAAGGCATTGCTTACACCATTCCCACAAATGGCCATACCCCAATTAAAGAGCACTGTTGTCCTATACCCCCTTCTTCTTAGAGAAGGATGGCGGTATAAGATTCTGTGTGGACTATCGCAAATGAAACAATATTAACAACAAAGATGCATATCTGTTGCCACACATAGAGGAATCTCTAACAGCACTAGGTTCTGCTGCTTATTTCTCTACCTTAGACCATACTAGTGGCTATTGGCAAGTGCTCATGAATGAACTAGATAGAGAAAAAACAGCTTTCACTATCCCCATTGGTTTATATGAGTTTAACTGCATGCTGTTTTGACTCTGCAACGCCCCTGGCACATTCCAGACGCTGATGAAATGGTGCCTAGGATACAAAAACTTTGAGTCTGTCCTACTCTATTTAGATGACTTCATTGTGTATTCAAAAACCTGATGGTGTGTACTGTGTTCTAGAAAAGACTAATGCAGTAAAAAATTGGCCCACTCCCAAAACTTTAAAAGACATCCATAGTTTCTTGGGATTTGCAGGCTATTACAGGTGATTCATTCCTAACTTTGCCTGTGCAGCTGCTCCCTTATAAGAAGTGTTGAGGGCACATTCTAAAGAACTCCAAAAAAGACCTATTCCCATTAATTAGGAAGACGAACAAGAACATGCCTTCCAAACCCTGAAGGAAAAACTTGTCACGCCCCAATTCTGGCATACCCAAACTATACTCTACCCTTCAACCTGTACACTGATGCTAGTTTTAAAGGGCTAGGTTCTGTGCAGGAAGGGAAAGAAAGAGTCATAGCTTATGCAAGTCGCTCATTGAAAGGTTCAGAATGCAATGACCAAAATTATAGCTCATTCAAATTAGAACTACTCACACTAGTACGGGCAATAACTGAAAAATTTAAAGACTATTTAGTAGCTGTCACAGTTTTAGCCTATACCAACAGCAATCCCGTAGCTCATCTGGATTCTGCTAAACCAGGAGCGCTAGAGCAAAGATGGCTCTCTAGGCTAGCTAACTTCAATTTCCACGTCAAATACAGAGCTGGTAAAGTCAACAACAATGCTGTTGCTCTCTCTAGGTTACCCAAAGCAGTAGACTACTCACCTGAGGAAGATCAGTGGGAAGAAATAGAAATGCCTAACTTTGGAGTGCACCAAGCACAACAACTTTGCTTCTCTACAACCAATTCAGCTAATGACTCACTAGATTTTCCTGATACTCTTCAGAGATGGCTCTTGTTGCAACAAGATAGCAGGACTTTTGGAGACTTACAAGAGTACTTGTTGTCTGGAGCTGTCCCCAAAGCATTCTCCGTAAATCCTCAGATCCAGAATTGTAGCATCTCTGGAGACAGAGAAAGAGACAATTCTTAACAAAAAATCTTGTTCTGAGAAATTCTACAGACCCTATATCTGGCAATTGTATTCACCAAATTCTAATTCCACGCCGTGATGCAAGTCAAGTATTAACCGCTTATCATGATCAATTGGGACAGTTTGGTTCAAAAAAGACTGAAGCAACAATGCTTCTATTGGATAGGGATGCGAAATGACATTGAAAAATGGTGTCAGGAATGTCTTGTCTGTGAAACCCGAAGAAGAGCAAAAAATGATCAGAAGGCTGCTCTTCATCCCATTATTAACAGTAAACCTCTTGCACTATTAGCTATTGATCATCTCAAAACAGAGACAAGTTCCTCCGGATATACCTATATTCTAACACTTATAGACCATTATACCAAGTTCACAGTAGCTGTTCCAGTCAAAGACTTAACCGCAAAAAACACCGCTGCTGTTTGGAGGTACTTCATCCTTTGTTATGGTTGCCCAGACAAAATCCTTTCAGACCAAGGATCTGCATTCATCCCCGAGAAGAACTGTCTGACTAATACATAAAGGCTGCCTCTATCTATGTAGCTGCTCGTGCTACAAGTTGTTCCCTGAACCTATGGGCTGTTGCACCTAAATCAATTTAACCCTTACTCTCCACCGCTGCATTTAGTGGAGTATTGGGCGTATGATATCTAAATCTAAAAGTTAGGTCAAAAATTACTTAAGACTGAGAGGCTAATCATCTAAGTCCCAGCCTTATAGTACCGCTTTCTGTCCTGATGAAACAACAGGCGAAAGTACCTGTTGCGGAAACGCGTTGATTAGAAAGATAGATTAGAAAGAGAGAATCACTATTATATGATTAGAAAGATAGAATCACTAATATATTTGGTGCAGTAACACTAATGAGTGTACTGAATGCAGCAGTATCAGTCTGCATGATGGTACACTTATACAGGTAGACTAGGAAGACAAGATCAATATATATACTAAGTGCAGTAATACGAATATATGTACTGAATATGTGTACCTAATGCAGCAATATCAATCTGCATAATGTTACACTAGTGTCGTTACCCAGGGTTGGCGGAATAAAAACACACTCAATGGGGATATATGTCATATAGAGGAATCCTGACTAGGATCTATTACTGGGAAGAGTAAAACTACACTCAATGACATATGACAGACAGGAATCCCAACTGATTGCTATACCTGGGATAATTGGTGTGGAGCTGCGAAGTATATTCGTTAACTCCCTGTATATTTATATAATCCCACGGTTATAGATCAAGAGGATTAATAGACAACTCAAATCCACCTTTCACCTTTTTGAGCATTTATTATTTAGGAAGCTCACCCCAGGGTCAACTTATTGTGAACCTTGGAGGTGACAATAAATTCCTGCTTTGCCCTGTAAAAGTGAAATCTGATATATTTCACCCAATACAAGGGAGGATGAAGGAGGCATAATCCATTGATGTATTGTCTCTTAATAACTTTGAACAATACCTCTCGTATATACGCTACAATTAGATGTCTGTAGCCATACGTGGTAAAACCACGATGACGTATGGCGTATAGACAGTAGGTGGTGTATATTTAAGTACCTTGTCTCTAAGGAATTTGTTGAGTTACTCAGGTCTCAACACAAGGTTGCGCTCATCACCCTTGGGTGTTAGATTCATTTTCTTTTAAATACTTTGTGTATGTACTCGTCCATGTATTTTATATAATTATCCAATAAACGTTACATTTTATGTATTAGTCAGACAGTTCTTCTCGGGGATAAAATCTGATTTTTGTTTGGAAGTATACTGTTGCCACGGTGATAAGATTTCAAGGATCTGCATTCAAGTCTAAACTTTTCCATGAACTTTGTGATGTGTACAACTGCCAAAAGTTGAAAACCACTGCTTACCATCCACAAGGAAATGGACTTTGTAAAAGAGCCAACCAAACCATATTGGACTTACTGAGAACCATTCCTATTCATTAAAGAGCTCGTTGGCCTGATCTGCTTCCTGAACTAATCTATACAAACAAAAATACTCCACATTGTTCCGTTGGATATACCCCATACTATTTAATGTTCGAAAGAGAAGGGAAACTGCCTGCAGATCTAAAATTAGGAATCCAAGTCCCAGACAAACTCAACACTTTACCTACAACTGAATAGGCCCAAGATCACCAACATTGTCTCAAAGACGCCCAAATTATTGTAGATATCCGTCTAGAGGATGTGCAGAATAAGCAAACCCAAGACTTCAACAGAAAGGTGCATGCAATCCCTTTACAAATTGGAGACAGAGTGTGGCTTCGTAAGGAAAAAAAAACCCTACCGGGGGTCATCGTGTCATCAAACGACACCAGTATGTCACTTGACAAGGAAGCAGGGGCATGTAAGGCTCAATACTATATATAATCTATTTGTTAGTGTAATCTGTATGCTTTAAAAAAAACCTCAAAGGGTTGAAACGCATTGCTGTCCTTGCACTTAGGGCCATGAGCCTCTAGCTACACCCATGCTTCCGACATTAGTCACATAGCACATGTATATATTTTTTTTTTTATGCATTTATATTTTGTAGAGCATATACTACTAAAAATGTCTGTAACTGGTTCTGTATTTATGTACTAAGCTTAGTTCTGGTGCCTTATGTTACAAACTCTGTTCTGTACTGTATATCACAAACTTTGAAGGTGATTTGTGTGGCCAGCGGTACAATGTATTTTCACTAGAGATGAGCGAACGCGTTCGTCCGAGCTTGATATTCGTGCGAATATTAGGGTGTTCGGGATGTTCGTTATTCGTAACGAACACCATGCGGTGTTCTGGTAAATTAAACTTTCTTCCCTGAGACGTTAGCGCTTTTTTTTGGCCAATATAAAGACAGGGAAGGCATTACAACTTCCCCCTGCAACGTTTAAGCCCTATACCACCCCCCTGCTGTGAGTGGCTGGGGAGATAAGGTGTCACCCGAGTATTGAAATCTGCCCCTCCCGCTGCTCGCTATGGATGCATTCTATATGCGCTCAATGGGGCCAGCGGCAGCAGCGCTGACCCCATTGAGAACATATAGAAGACAAATCCTTCTTCTCTGGCACAGCTGTAACAGCTGTAGCAGAGAAGAACGATGTTTGCCCATTGAATTCAATGGAGCGGCAATACAGCATGTTCCACTGAATGCAATGGGCTGCCGGCGATCGCAGGATGAATGGTCGGAAAGGGGTTAAATATATAACCCCTTTCCTGCAATTCATCCAGAAATGTGTTACACTAAAAATATATACCGGCGTATAAGGCGACAGGGCGTATAAGACGACCCCCCAACTGTCACCTTATACGCCGGTAATACAGTGGAGCAAAGAATAAAAATCATTACTTACGTTTTTAGATGATCTGCGGCGCTCCTGCAGGCTGTCACTCCCTCCTGGTCCACGGCAGAGTATTGCTTTCTCCACGAAAGACTTTAAATCCCTGCCTCCAGAAGCACACGTGCCTTCAGCCAATCACAGCCAATGACAATGATGTCATTGAATGGCTGTGATTGGCTGTGTTTCTGGAGGCGGGGATTTCAAGGACTGATAACAATGGAGGCCGGCTATCAGTCACTGCCGGCTCACACTGAGGGATGGCACAAGCTGACTTCTGAGCCCATGCTAGTCACAGGACGTAAGTTTATGTCTTGTTGCATTAAGTACCATGTGCCCAGGACATATACTTACATCCTGTGGCGCTAAGGGTTAAGAGACGCAATATTAAACTTTAGCTCTCCAGGAAACCACGGTCAGCACAGATTATCATTATTAGGCGGTAACAAGATTTATCACTCTGTTTTTAGGTTAATTTATTTGCTGATATATTAAAAGTGCTGCCTGTATCTTCTATGAAAATAAATGGGATTTTTATGATACAGGTAATTAACGCTGTTCCAGTACATAACAGTAATGCACTACTGCCACCTATTGCACATTTGAATGCAATGCAGTCAGTAATTCTCACACTATGCACTCATACAGACTACCATATAACAGCTTTGCACAATCTCTGGGCTGTATTGGATTTGGGGAGGTGGGGAGGGAAGGGGTAGAGGTAATATAGCAATCATACATTTTTCATGCCCTACTGTACCTTTATATGTCTGATTTTATAAGTGTGAATACGGTAGAAAATATCATTGCCAAGATATTAACCCCTTAGCCTTTTTACGTCCTGGCCTGCTGGGTTTAATTCCCAGAGGACATAAAAACATGCATCCTCTGGGAAAGACAGCCTTGCAGGCCCTGGATGTGACAGCTCTATGCTGCCGGTTACTGGAGGTAGCCGACAGCATGGAGCTGTCATCCCGGGCCGCGGGACTCAACTCCCGGTCATGCGATCACCGGCGATCGCGGTAAAGTCAGTGAAAAGATTGGATCCGTAAGGGGAGCTGAGAATACTCACTCCCCGTCCTTCGCGCTGTCTGACGTCTTCTCCGTTCTGCCCATCCCTGCCTCTAGCGTCTGCACATGCACGCATTACGTCACACGCATGCGCAGAGGGAAATTTAAAGACTCCCTGCTTCCGGCTAGTATGAGTAGCCGATAGCAGGAAGCTGTCACCGGGAGCCTCTGTGTGCGGTTCCCGGTCACATGATCGCTGCTATCCAGTAGATAACAGCGATCATGTAAAAGTTTAAAAAGTAGAGATGAGCGAACCTACTCGGCCATGCCCCTTTTTCGCCCGAGCACCGCGATTTTCGAGTACTTCCATACTCGGGCGAAAAGATTCGTGGGGTGCCGTGGGTGAGTGGGGGGTTGCAGCGGGGAGTTGGGGGGGAGAGGGAGAAAGAGAGGGTTCCCCCCTGTTCCGCGCTGCTACCCCCCGCTCCGCCACGCCTCCCCCTGCCCCCCCCCAAATCTTTTCACCCGAGTACGGAAGTACTCGAAAATCATGGTGCTCGGGTGAAAAAGGGGCGTGGCCAAGTAGGTTCGCTCATCTCTATTAAAAAGTATTTTTAAAAAAAGAGAAAAAAAAGTTTGTTTCATCTCCCCTCATGGATCATATCCATGAGGGGAGATGAAATTAGGTACCTAAGGCCCCCGGATTTATCCGCAGACTTTACCCAGGCCTCTGTGCATGCGTCCGCCGCCAAAATGGCGGACGCAGACGCAAAAAGCCACAAATTGCTTGGGTAATTTAAAATATCCCCGCACCTGGCTACTAAATGTAGCCAAGAGCCTGGAGATTTCATGGGGTGCCATGGTACGCATTTACTACTCACATGATCGCCATTATTCAATGGATAACGGCGATCACGTAAAAGTAAAAAAAAGCTCAATTTTCACCTCCTGTCAGGGATTCGAACCATGAGGGGAGGTGAAATTACTTAACCAAGGCCACCGGCGATGTACCCTGATGTGATCCTTATCCGTGGACCTTTCCCCATCTTTGGCGCATGCGCCCGCCGCCAAAATGGTGGACGCAAGCGCAGAAGCTGGGGAGGGCAAGAGGAATTTTAAAATCTCCTTGCTCCTGGCTACTAAAGGTAGCCGAGAGCTTGGGGATATCACGGAGGGCCGCAGTGAGTGGTCCCGGGTGACATGATCGCCATTATCCAATGGATAATGGCGATCACGTAAAAGTTAAAAGACAGTTAAAGTTTGATAATCTGTTTAGTTTGGGCCCCGTTGTGCATCCAGACAGAAGATTAGGGCTACAATGGGTTGTTTCGGAACATGGGAGAAACAGGGGTATCCATTTTGGGGTGAAAGTCATTATTCCTATGTATGCTGTACAAAAAAAAACTATTTTTAAAATAACGAGATTGCCAAAAAAACAAAAATCTTAATTTTTTCCTTCTGCTTTGCTTCGATTCATTCAAAAATGGTGGGGTCAAAATACGCTGTACACCCCTAGATGAATTCCTTAAGGGGTCTAGTTTTTAAAATGGGGTCATTTGTGGGGGTTCTATATCGTTTTGGCCGCTCAAGGGGTCTACAAGTGTGCAATAGGGCCTAAAAGGTCTTCAAGCAAAATGTCTGTTCTGAAAGCCACCCGTTGCTCATTTCGGTTTGGGCCCCGTTGTGCATACGGACAGAAGATTAGGGCCACAATGGGCATGTTTCTGAACACAGGACAAACAGGGGTATCTATTTTGTTGTGAAAGTCTTCATTTATATGTGTGCTGTACAAAAAAAACTATTTTTAAAATGACATAATTGCTAAAAAAATTAAAATCGTAATTTTTTACTTCTGCTTTGCTTTGATTCATTCAAAAACTGTGGGGTCAAAATACGCAGTAGAACACTGGATGAATTCATTAAGAGGCTTAATTTCCAAAATGGGGTCATTTGTAGGGGTGCTCTGTCGTATTGGCCGCTCAGGGGCTCTACAAGTGAGCAATGGGGCCTAAAACGCCTTCAAGCAAAATGTCAGATCTGAAAGCCACTGGCTGCTCCTTTTGGTTTGGGCCCCGTTGAGCATACGGACAGAAGATTAGCGCCACAATAGGCATGTTTCTGTACACAATTAGGATTAATTAAAACATTCAAACTTTAATAGATTATTCTAAAACCAGAACAAAATATGGACGACAAACAAACAGACTGATTCCCAATATCTGAATAGACGTAGTTAGGGAAGTCAATCTTAATGTAAAATTCACACAGGGCACCGCTTGTGTGTGAGAAGCGAGGAGGACTAACTAGGCACCGTATTGAATGCCACACAGTCTATCAGTAGTGTTATTCTTCACACAGCGATGTAAAGGCCACTCATGGAGTCATGTTTTAAATAATGAACTCCATAATCGTGCATAATAACCTGCGATTATGCATTTATGTTTGTAAGATCTTATAGAGCTATAATAAAGTTATAGAACTCTATAGATAGGCATAATGGCATGATGGCCTCCGTAAATGCATTCTTTCTTGTGATATGGACTCACGTAGAGATAATTGTACTGATAATATGGTACTGTACTCGTAATGATGTCAAACGTTCAATACTCGTTTTGATCTTATACTCTTATACTCTGTAATCAGTTTAGATAAGCAACGGGCCAAATCAGATTTAAAGGGGTTGTCTCGCGGCAGCAAGTGGGGTTATACACTTCTGTATGGCCATATTAATGCACTTTGTAATATACATCGTGCATTAAATATGAGCCATACAGAAGTTATTCACTTACCTGCTCCGTTGCTGGCATCCCCGTCTCCATGGCTCCGTCTAATTTCGGGGTCTTCTTACTTTTTTAGACGCACTTGCGCAGAAGGGTCTTCTCCCTTCTGGACGGTCCGGGCACGAGCGGCGTTCTGGCTCTGCCCCCTTCTACGCGCCATCGCGTGGCTCCGCCCCATCATGTGTGCCGATTCCAGCCAAACAGGAGGCTGGAATCGGCAATGGAACACACAGAGCCCATGGTGCACCATGGGAGAAGACCCGCAGTGCACCATGAGAGAAAACCGCAGTGCATCCCTGGGAAAGGACCGGCGGCCATCTTGGGAGAAGAATTTTATAAGTTCATCTTTCATCACATCGGTGTGTAGCAAGCGGTTTAAAAACCGCTTTAAAATGCTATTTTATACCAGGGCGTGACAGGGGGAATGGGCTAATGTAAAATTTTGATGTTTGCCGCGAGACAACCCCTTTAACAAACAGAATCAGGATCAGTGAGTAAAACTACTTGCCATGATTGTTGCTCAAGGGCACTAAGGGGGAGCACTATTACTATTGGGGATACACTATTACTGAGGCCTCTAAGTGAGTGCACTATTAGTATTCAGGCCACTATAGTTAATGTCCCCAAAAATAATAGTGACATATTACCATTGGAGCACTATTGCTATTAGGGCCATTAAGGAGGTGCACTATTGCTATTGGGGACATTAAGGAGACGCACTATTGCTATTGGGGCCAATAAGTGGGCGCACTATTGCAATTGGGGCCATTAGGGGCTAACCTGTTGGAAACGGAATACTCTTTTAAAACATTGCCAAGTTTAACATATAAATAACCCATACACACCCTCCCTCCCTATCCCACAAAAACCCCACTACCTCCCACCAACTCCCTCCCTATTCCACAAACCCCACCACCTCCCTCCCTATCCCACGAACCCCCACCACCTCCCTCCCTATCCCACAAACCCCACCCCTCTCCCATATAACCTCTCCAAACCTAACTTAATTTTTTACAAACAAATTTCCTATTATGCTAAATTCCTCTAACATTTTTGTGTTCAGAATTGCCTGCTCAGTAATTGCACTACCACAGCCAGACTTGGCGCTGGCTACTCTGGGTAGCAGAGGCTAGGGACCGAAGGTTTTCACCCTTTAACCCCTGTACAGGGATCTGGACTCCGCTGCTACGAATCCCTAGCTTGCATCTCCAGAGTAGTCGCTGACTGGTGGAGTAAGCAGGCAACAAAGAAAACATAAAGCCCTGGAGTCAGTAATGGGTAATCAGTTTAGATAAGCATCGGGCCAAATCAGATTTAACAAACAGAATCAGGATCAGTGAGTAAAACTACTTGCCATGATTGTTGCTCAAGGGCACTAAGGGGGAGCACTATTACTATTGGAGACGCGCTATTATTGAGGCCACTAAGAGAGTGCACTATTAGTATTCAGGCCACTATAGTTAATATCTCTAAAAATAATAGTGACATATTACCATTGGAGCACTATTGCTATTGGGGACATTAAGGAGACGCACTATTGCTATTGGGGCCAATAAGTGGGCGCACTATTGCAATTGGGGCCATTAAAGGCTAACCTGTTGGAAACGGAATACTCTTTTAAAACATTGCCAAGTTTAACATATAAATAACCCATATACACCCTCCCTATCCCACAAAAACCCCACTACCTCCCACCAACTCCCTCCCTATTCCACAAACCCCACCACCTCCCTCCCTATCCCACGAACCCCCACCACCTCCCTCCCTATCCCACAAACCCCACCGCTCTCCCATATAACCTCTCCAAACCTAACTTTTAATTTTTTACAAACAAATTTCCTATAATGCTAAATTCCTCTAACATTTTTGTATTCAGAATTGCCTGTTCAGTAATTGCACTACCACAGCCAGACTTGGCGCTGGCTACTCTGGGTAGCAGAGGCTAGGGACCGCAGGTTTTCACCCTTTAACCCCTGTACAGGGATCTGGACTCCGCTGCTACGAATCCCTAGCTTGCATCTTCAGAGTAGTCGCTGACTGGTGGAGTAAGCAGGCAACAAAGAAAACATAAAGCCCTGGAGTCAGTAATGGGTAATCAGTTTAGATAAGCATCGGGCCGAATCAAATTTAACAAGCAGAATCAGGATCAGTGAGTAAAACTACTTGCCATGATTGTTGCTCAAGGGCACTAAGGGGGAGCACTATTGCTATTGGGGAAGCGCTATTATTGAGGCCACTAAGAGAGTGCACTATTAGTATTCAGGCCACTATAGTTAATATCTCCAAAAATAATAGTGACATATTACCATTGGAGCACTTTTGGGGCCATTAAGGAGGTGCACTATTGCTATTGGGGACATTAAGGAGACGCACTATTGCTATTGAGGCCAATAAGTGGGCGCACTATTGCAATTGGGGCCATTAGGGGCTAACCTGTTGGAAACGGAATACTCTTTTAAAACATTGCCAAGTTTAACATATAAATAACCCATACACACCCTCCCTCCCTATCCCACAAAAACCCCACTACCTCCCACCAACTCCCTCCCTATTCCACAAACCCCACCACCTACCTCCCTATCCCACGAACCCCCACCACCTCCCTCCCTATCCCACAAACCCCACCCCTCTCCCATATAACCTCTCGAACCTAACTTTTAATTTTTTACAAACAAATTTCCTATAATGCTAAATTCCTCTAAAAGTTTTGTGTTCGGAATTGCCTGTTCAGCTATTGCACTACCACAGCCAGACTTGGCGCTGGCTACTCTGGGTAGCAGAGGCTAGGGACCGCAGGTTTTCACCCTTTAACCCCTGTACAGGGATCTGGACTCCGCTGCTACGAATCCCTAGCTTGCATCTCCAGAGTAGTCGCTGACTGGTGGAGTAAGCAGGCAACAAAGAAAACAACAAGCCCTGAAGTCAGTAATGGGTAATCAGTTTAGATAAGCAACGGGCCAAATCAGATTTAACAAACAGAATCAGGATCAGTGAGTAAAACTACTTGCCATGATTGTTGCTCAAGGGCACTAAGGGGGAGCACTATTACTATTGGGGACGCACTATTATTGAGGCCACTAAGAGAGTGCACTATTAGTATTCAGGCCACTGTAGTTAATATCTCTAAAAACAATAGTGACATATTACCATTGGAGCACTATTGCTATTGGGGACATTAAGGAGACGCACTATTGCTATTGGGGTAAATAAGTGGGCGCACTATTGCAATTGGGGCCATTTAAGGTTAACCTGTTGGAAACGGAATACTCTTTTAAAACATTGCCAAGTTTAACATATAAATAACCCATACACACCCTCCCTATCCCACAAAAACCCCACTACCTCCCACCAACTCCCTCCCTATTCCACAAACCCCACCACCTCCCTCCCTATCCCACGAACCCCCACCACCTCCCTCCCTATCCCACAAACCCCACCCCTCTCCCATATAACCTCTCCAAACCTAACTTTTAATTTTTTACAAACAAATTTCCTATAATGCTAAATTCCTCTAACATTTTTGTATTCACAATTGCCTGTTCAGCAATTGCACAACCACAGCCAGACTTGGCGCTGGCTAATCTGGGAAGCAGAGGCTAGGGACCGCAGGTTTTCACCCTTTAACCCCTGTACAGGGATCTGGACTCCACTGCTACGAATCCCTAGCTTGCATCTCCAGAGTAGTCGCTGACTGGTGGAGTAAGCAGGCAACAAAGAAAACATAAAGCCCTGGAGTCAGTAATGGGTAATCAGTTTAGATAAGCATCGGGCCAAATCAGATTTAACAAACAGAATCAGGATCAGTGAGTAAAACTACTTGCCATGATTGTTGCTCAAGGGCACTAAGTGGGAGCACTATTACTATTCAGGAAGCGCTAATATTGAGGCCACTAAGAGAGTGCACTATTAGTATTCAGGCCACTATAGTTAATATCTCCAAAAATAATAGTGACATATTACCATTGGAGCACTATTGGGGCCATTAAGGAGGTGCACTAATGCTATTGGGGACATTAAGGAGACGCACTATTGCTATTGGGGCCAATAAGTGGGCACACTATTGCAATTGGGGCCATTAGGGGCTAACCTGTTGGAAATGGAATACTCTTTTAAAACATTGCCAAGTTTAACATAAAAAAACCTATACACACCCTCCCTCCCTCCCTATCCCACAAAAACCCCACTACCTCCCACCAACTTCCTCCCTATCCCACGAACCCCCACCACCTCCCTCCCTATCCCACAAACCCCACCCCTCTCCCATATAACCTCTCAAACCTAACTTTTAATTTTTTACAAACAAATTTCCTATAATGCTAAATTCCTCTAACATTTTTGTGTTCGGAATTGCCTGTTCAGCAATTGCACTACCACAGCCAGACTTGGCGCTGGCTACTCTGGGTAGCAGAGGCTAGGGACCGCAGGTTTTCACCCTTTAACCCCTGTACAGGGATCTGGACTCCGTTGCTTCGAATCCCTAGCTTGCATCTCCAGAGTAGTCGCTGACTGGTGGAGTAAGCAGGCAACAAAGAAAACAACAAGCCCTGAAGTCAGTAATGGGTAATCAGTTTAGATAAGCATCGGGCCAAATCAGATTTAACAAACAGAATCAGGATCAGTGAGTAAAACTACTTGCCATGATTGTTGCTCAAGGGCACTAAGGGGGAGTACTATTGCTATTGGGGAAGCGCTATTATTGAGGCTACTAAGAGAGTGCACTATTAGTATTCAGGCCACTATAGTTAATATCTTCAAAAATAATAGTGACATATTACCATTGGAGCACTATTGCTATTGGGGCTATTAAGGAGGTGCACTATTGCTATTGGGGACATTAAGGAGACGCACTATTGCTATTGGGGCCAATAAGTGGGCGCACTATTGCAATTAGGGCCATTAGGGGCTAACCTGTTGGAAACGGAATACTGTTTTAAAACATTGCCAAGTTTCACATATAAATAACCCATACACACCCTCCCTCCCTATCCCACAAAAACCCCACTACCTCCCACCAACTCCCTCCCTATTCCACAAACCCCACCACCTCCCTCCCTATCCCACGAACCCCCACCACCTCCCTCCCTATCCCACAAACCCCACCCCTCTCCCATATAACCTCTCCAAACCTAACTTTTAATTTTTTACAAACAAATTTCCTATAATGCTAAATTCCTCTAACATTTTTGTATTCACAATTGCCTGCTCAGCAATTGCACTACCACAGCCAGACTTGGCGCTGGCTACTCTGGGTAGCAGAGGCTAGGGACCGCAGGTTTTCACCCTTTAACCCCTGTACAGGGATCTGGACTCCGCTGCTACGAATCCCTAGCTTGCATCTCCAGAGTAGTCGCTGACTGGTGGAGTAAGCAGGCAACAAAGAAAACATAAAGCCCTGGAGTCAGTAATGGGTAATCAGTTTAGATAAGCATCGGGCCAAATCAGATTTAACAAACAGAATCAGGATCAGTGAGTAAAACTACTTGCCATGATTGTTGCTCAAGGGCACTAAGGGGGAGCACTATTGCTATTGGGAAGCGCTATTATTGAGGCCACTAAGAGAGTGCACTATTAGTATTCAGGCCACTGTAGTTAATATCTCTAAAAATAATAGTGACATATTACCATTGGAGCACTATTGCTATTGGGGACATTAAGGAGACGCACTATTGCTATTGGGGCCAATAAGTGGGCGCACTATTGCAATTGGGGCCATTAGGGGCTAACCTGTTGGAAACGGAATACTCTTTTAAAACATTGCCAAGTTTAACATATAAATAACCCATACACACCCTCCCTCCCTATCCCACAAAAACACCACTACCTCCCACCAACTCCCTCCCTATTCCACAAACCCCACCACCTCCCTCCCTATCCCACAAACCCCCACCACCTCCCTCCCTATCCCACAAACCCCACCCCTCTCCCATATAACCTCTCAAACCTAACTTTTAATTTTTTACAAACAAATTTCCTTTAATGCTAAATTGCTCTAACATTTTTGTGTTCAGAATTGCCTGTTCAGCAATTGCACTAGCATAGCCAGACTTGGCGCTGGCTACTCTGGGAAGCAGAGGCTAGGGACCGCAGGTTTTCACCCTTTAACCCCTGTACAGGGATCTGGACTCCGCTGCTTCGAATCCCTAGCTTGCATCTCCAGAGTAGTCGCTGACTGGTGGAGTAAGCAGGCAACAAAGAAAACAACAAGCCCTGAAGTCAGTAATGGGTAATCAGTTTAGACAAGCATCGGGCCAAATCAGATTTAACAAACAGAATCAGGATCAGTGAGTAAAACTACTTGCCATGATTGTTGCTCAAGGGCACTAAGGGGGAGCACTATTGCTATTGGCGAAGCGCTATTATTGAGGCTACTAAGAGAGTGCACTATTAGTATTCAGGCCACTATAGTTAATATCTCCAAAAATAATAGTGACATATTACCATTGGAGCACTATTGCTATTGGGGCTATTAAGGAGGTGCACTATTGCTATTGGGGACATTAAGGAGACGCACTATTGCAATTGGGGCCAATAAGTGGGCGCACTATTGCAATTAGGGCCATTAGGGGCTAACCTGTTGGAAACGGAATACTCTTTTAAAACATTGCCAAGTTTCACATATAAATAACCCATACACACCCTCCCTCCCTATCCCACAAAACCTCCCTCTACCTCCCACCAACTCCCTCCCTATTCCACAAACCCCACCACCTCCCTCCCTATCCCACGAACCCCCACCAGCTCCCTCCCTATCCCACAAACCCCACCCCTCTCCCATATAACCTCTCAAACCTAACTTAATTTTTTACAAACAAATTTCCTATAATGCTAAATTACTCTAACATTTTTGTGTTCAGAATTGCCTGTTCAGCAATAGCACTACCACAGCCAGACTTGGCGCTGGCTACTCTGGGTAGCAGAGGCTAGGGACCGCAGGTTTTCACCCTTTAACCCCTGTACAGGGATCTGGACTCCGCTGCTACGAATCCCTAGCTTGCATCTCCAGAGTAGTCGCTGACTGGTGGAGTAAGCAGGCAACAAAGAAAACAACAAGCCCTGAAGTCAGTAATGGGTAATCAGTTTAGATAAGCATCGGGCCAAATCAGATTTAACAAACAGAATCAGGATCAGTGAGTAAAATTACTTGCCATGATTGTTGCTCAAGGGCACTAAGGGGGAGCACTATTGCTATTGGGGAAGCGCTATTATTGAGGCCACTAAGAGAGTGCACTATTAGTATTCAGGCTACTATAGTTAATATCTCTAAAAATAATAGTGACATATTACCATTGGAGCACTATTGCTATTAGAGCCATTAAGGAGGTGCACTATTGCTATTGGGGACATTAAGGAGACGCACTATTGCTATTGGGGCCAATAAGTGGGCGCACTATTGCAATTGGGGCCATTAGGGGCTAACCTGTTGGAAACGGAATACTCTTTTAAAACATTGCCAAGTTTCACATATAAATAACCCAAACACACCCTCCCTCCCTATCCCACAAAAACCCCACTACCTCCCACCAACTCCCTCCCTATTCCACAAACCCCACCACCTCCCTCCCTATCCCACGAACCCCCACCACCTCCCTCCCTATCCCACAAACCCAACCCCTCTCCCATATAACCTCTCCAAACCTAACTTTTAATTTTTTACAAACAAATTTCCTATAATGCTAAATTCCTCTAACATTTTTGTATTCACAATTGCCTGCTCAGCAATTGCACTACCACAGCCAGACTTGGCGCTGGCTACTCTGGGTAGCAGAGGCTAGGGACCGCAGGTTTTCACCCTTTAACCCCTGTACAGGGATCTGGACTCCGCTGCTACGAATCCCTAGCTTGCATCTCCAGAGTAGTCGCTGACTGGTGGAGTAAGCAGGCAACAAAGAAAACATAAAGCCCTGGAGTCAGTAATGGGTAATCAGTTTAGATAAGCATCGGGCCAAATCAGATTTAACAAACAGAATCAGGATCAGTGAGTAAAACTACTTGCCATGATTGTTGCTCAAGGGCACTAAGGGGGAGCACTATTGCTATTGGGAAGCGCTATTATTGAGGCCACTAAGAGAGTGCACTATTAGTATTCAGGCCACTGTAGTTAATATCTCTAAAAATAATAGTGACATATTACCATTGGAGCACTATTGCTATTGGGGACATTAAGGAGACGCACTATTGCTATTGGGGCCAATAAGTGGGCGCACTATTGCAATTGGGGCCATTAGGGGCTAACCTGTTGGAAACGGAATACTCTTTTAAAACATTGCCAAGTTTAACATATAAATAACCCATACACACCCTCCCTATCCCACAAAAACCCCACTACCTCCCACCAACTCCCTCCCTATTCCACAAACCCCACCACCTCCCTCCCTATCCCTCAAACCCCACCCCTCTCCCATATAACCTCTCCAAACCTAACTTTTAATTTTTTACAAACAAATTTCCTATAATGCTAAATTCCTCTAACATTTTTGTATTCAGAATTGCCTGTTCAGCTATTGCACTACCACAGCCAGACTTGGCGCTGGCTACTCTGGGTAGCAGAGGCTAGGGACCGCAGGTTTTCACCCTTTAACCCCTGTACAGGGATCTGGACTCCGCTGCTACGAATCCCTAGCTTGCATCTCCAGAGTAGTCGCTGACTGGTGGAGTAAGCAGGCAACAAAGAAAACAACAAGCCCTGAAGTCAGTAATGGGTAATCAGTTTAGATAAGCAACGGGCCAAATCAGATTTAACAAACAGAATCAGGATCAGTGAGTAAAACTACTTGCCATGATTGTTGCTCAAGGGCACTAAGGGGGAGCACTATTACTATTGGGGACGCACTATTATTGAGGCCACTAAGAGAGTGCACTATTAGTATTCAGGCCACTGTAGTTAATATCTCTAAAAACAATAGTGACATATTACCATTGGAGCACTATTGCTATTGGGGACATTAAGGAGACGCACTATTGCTATTGGGGTAAATAAGTGGGCGCACTATTGCAATTGGGGCCATTTAAGGTTAACCTGTTGGAAACGGAATACTCTTTTAAAACATTGCCAAGTTTAACATATAAATAACCCATACACACCCTCCCTATCCCACAAAAACCCCACTACCTCCCACCAACTCCCTCCCTATTCCACAAACCCCACCACCTCCCTCCCTATCCCACGAACCCCCACCACCTCCCTCCCTATCCCACAAACCCCACCCCTCTCCCATATAACCTCTCCAAACCTAACTTTTAATTTTTTACAAACAAATTTCCTATAATGCTAAATTCCTCTAACATTTTTGTATTCACAATTGCCTGTTCAGCAATTGCACAACCACAGCCAGACTTGGCGCTGGCTAATCTGGGTAGCAGAGGCTAGGGACCGCAGGTTTTCACCCTTTAACCCCTGTACAGGGATCTGGACTCCACTGCTACGAATCCCTAGCTTGCATCTCCAGAGTAGTCGCTGACTGGTGGAGTAAGCAGGCAACAAAGAAAACATAAAGCCCTGGAGTCAGTAATGGGTAATCAGTTTAGATAAGCATCGGGCCAAATCAGATTTAACAAACAGAATCAGGATCAGTGAGTAAAACTACTTGCCATGATTGTTGCTCAAGGGCACTAAGTGGGAGCACTATTACTATTCAGGAAGCGCTAATATTGAGGCCACTAAGAGAGTGCACTATTAGTATTCAGGCCACTATAGTTAATATCTCCAAAAATAATAGTGACATATTACCATTGGAGCACTATTGGGGCCATTAAGGAGGTGCACTAATGCTATTGGGGACATTAAGGAGACGCACTATTGCTATTGGGGCCAATAAGTGGGCACACTATTGCAATTGGGGCCATTAGGGGCTAACCTGTTGGAAATGGAATACTCTTTTAAAACATTGCCAAGTTTAACATAAAAAAACCTATACACACCCTCCCTCCCTCCCTATCCCACAAAAACCCCACTACCTCCCACCAACTTCCTCCCTATCCCACGAACCCCCACCACCTCCCTCCCTATCCCACAAACCCCACACCTCTCACATATAACCTCTCAAACCTAACTTTTAATTTTTTACAAACAAATTTCCTATAATGCTAAATTCCTCTAACATTTTTGTGTTCGGAATTGCCTGTTCAGCAATTGCACTACCACAGCCAGACTTGGCGCTGGCTACTCTGGGTAGCAGAGGCTAGGGACCGCAGGTTTTCACCCTTTAACCCCTGTACAGGGATCTGGACTCCGTTGCTTCGAATCCCTAGCTTGCATCTCCAGAGTAGTCGCTGACTGGTGGAGTAAGCAGGCAACAAAGAAAACAACAAGCCCTGAAGTCAGTAATGGGTAATCAGTTTAGATAAGCATCGGGCCAAATCAGATTTAACAAACAGAATCAGGATCAGTGAGTAAAACTACTTACCATGATTGTTGCTCAAGGGCACTAAGGGGGAGTACTATTGCTATTGGGGAAGCGCTATTATTGAGGCTACTAAGAGAGTGCACTATTAGTATTCAGGCCACTATAGTTAATATCTTCAAAAATAATAGTGACATATTACCATTGGAGCACTATTGCTATTGGGGCTATTAAGGAGGTGCACTATTGCTATTGGGGACATTAAGGAGACGCACTATTGCTATTGGGGCCAATAAGTGGGCGCACTATTGCAATTAGGGCCATTAGGGGCTAACCTGTTGGAAACGGAATACTGTTTTAAAACATTGCCAAGTTTCACATATAAATAACCCATACACACCCTCCCTCCCTATCCCACAAAAACCCCACTACCTCCCACCAACTCCCTCCCTATTCCACAAACCCCACCACCTCCCTCCCTATCCCACGAACCCCCACCACCTCCCTCCCTATCCCACAAACCCCACCCCTCTCCCATATAACCTCTCCAAACCTAACTTTTAATTTTTTACAAACAAATTTCCTATAATGCTAAATTCCTCTAACATTTTTGTATTCACAATTGCCTGCTCAGCAATTGCACTACCACAGCCAGACTTGGCGCTGGCTACTCTGGGTAGCAGAGGCTAGGGACCGCAGGTTTTCACCCTTTAACCCCTGTACAGGGATCTGGACTCCGCTGCTACGAATCCCTAGCTTGCATCTCCAGAGTAGTCGCTGACTGGTGGAGTAAGCAGGCAACAAAGAAAACATAAAGCCCTGGAGTCAGTAATGGGTAATCAGTTTAGATAAGCATCGGGCCAAATCAGATTTAACAAACAGAATCAGGATCAGTGAGTAAAACTACTTGCCATGATTGTTGCTCAAGGGCACTAAGGGGGAGCACTATTGCTATTGGGAAGCGCTATTATTGAGGCCACTAAGAGAGTGCACTATTAGTATTCAGGCCACTGTAGTTAATATCTCTAAAAATAATAGTGACATATTACCATTGGAGCACTATTGCTATTGGGGACATTAAGGAGACGCACTATTGCTATTGGGGCCAATAAGTGGGCGCACTATTGCAATTGGGGCCATTAGGGGCTAACCTGTTGGAAACGGAATACTCTTTTAAAACATTGCCAAGTTTAACATATAAATAACCCATACACACCCTCCCTATCCCACAAAAACCCCACTACCTCCCACCAACTCCCTCCCTATTCCACAAACCCCACCACCTCCCTCCCTATCCCACAAACCCCCACCACCTCCCTCCCTATCCCACAAACCCCACCCCTCTCCCATATAACCTCTCAAACCTAACTTTTAATTTTTTACAAACAAATTTCCTTTAATGCTAAATTCCTCTAACATTTTTGTGTTCAGAATTGCCTGTTCAGCAATTGCACTAGCATAGCCAGACTTGGCGCTGGCTACTCTGGGAAGCAGAGGCTAGGGACCGCAGGTTTTCACCCTTTAACCCCTGTACAGGGATCTGGACTCCGCTGCTTCGAATCCCTAGCTTGCATCTCCAGAGTAGTCGCTGACTGGTGGAGTAAGCAGGCAACAAAGAAAACAACAAGCCCTGAAGTCAGTAATGGGTAATCAGTTTAGATAAGCATCGGGCCAAATCAGATTTAACAAACAGAATCAGGATCAGTGAGTAAAACTACTTGCCATGATTGTTGCTCAAGGGCACTAAGGGGGAGCACTATTGCTATTGGGGAAGCGCTATTATTGAGGCTACTAAGAGAGTGCACTATTAGTATTCAGGCCACTATAGTTAATATCTCCAAAAATAATAGTGACATATTACCATTGGAGCACTATTGCTATTGGGGCTATTAAGGAGGTGCACTATTGCTATTGGGGACATTAAGGAGACGCACTATTGCTATTGGGGCCAATAAGTGGGCGCACTATTGCAATTAGGGCCATTAGGGGCTAACCTGTTGGAAACGGAATACTCTTTTAAAACATTGCCAAGTTTAACATATAAATAACCCATACACACCCTCCCTCCCTATCCCACAAAAACCGCACTACCTCCCACCAACTCCCTCCCTATTCCACAAACCCCACCACCTCCCTCCCTATCCCACGAACCCCCACCACCTCCCTCCCTATCCCACAAACCCCACCCCTCTCCCATATAACCTCTCCAAACCTAACTTTTAATTTTTTACAAACAAATTTCCTATAATGCTAAATTCCTCTAACATTTTTGTATTCACAATTGCCTGCCCGGCAATTGCACTACCACAGCCAGACTTGGCGCTGGCTACTCTGGGTAGCAGAGGCTAGGGACCGCAGGTTTTCACCCTTTAACCCCTGTACAGGGATCTGGACTCCGCTGCTACGAATCCCTAGCTTGCATCTCCAGAGTAGTCGCTGACTGGTGGAGTAAGCAGACCACAAAGAAAACATAAAGCCCTGGAGTCAGTAATGGGTAATCAGTTTAGATAAGCATCGGGCCAAATCAGATTTAACAAACAGAATCAGGATCAGTGAGTAAAACTACTTGCCATGATTGTTGCTCAAGGGCACTAAGGGGGAGCACTATTGCTATTGGGAAGCGCTATTATTGAGGCCACTAAGAGAGTGCACTATTAGTATTCAGGCCACTGTAGTTAATATCTCTAAAAATAATAGTGACATATTACCATTGGAGCACTATTGCTATTGGGGACATTAAGGAGACGCACTATTGCTATTGGGGCCAATAAGTGGGCGCACTATTGCAATTGGGGCCATTAGGGGCTAACCTGTTGGAAACGGAATACTCTTTTAAAACATTGCCAAGTTTAACATATAAATAACCCATACACACCCTCCCTCCCTATCCCACAAAAACACCACTACCTCCCACCAACTCCCTCCCTATTCCACAAACCCCACCACCTCCCTCCCTATCCCACAAACCCCCACCACCTCCCTCCCTATCCCACAAACCCCACCCCTCTCCCATATAACCTCTCAAACCTAACTTTTAATTTTTTACAAACAAATTTCCTTTAATGCTAAATTGCTCTAACATTTTTGTGTTCAGAATTGCCTGTTCAGCAATTGCACTAGCATAGCCAGACTTGGCGCTGGCTACTCTGGGAAGCAGAGGCTAGGGACCGCAGGTTTTCACCCTTTAACCCCTGTACAGGGATCTGGACTCCGCTGCTTCGAATCCCTAGCTTGCATCTCCAGAGTAGTCGCTGACTGGTGGAGTAAGCAGGCAACAAAGAAAACAACAAGCCCTGAAGTCAGTAATGGGTAATCAGTTTAGACAAGCATCGGGCCAAATCAGATTTAACAAACAGAATCAGGATCAGTGAGTAAAACTACTTGCCATGATTGTTGCTCAAGGGCACTAAGGGGGAGCACTATTGCTATTGGCGAAGCGCTATTATTGAGGCTACTAAGAGAGTGCACTATTAGTATTCAGGCCACTATAGTTAATATCTCCAAAAATAATAGTGACATATTACCATTGGAGCACTATTGCTATTGGGGCTATTAAGGAGGTGCACTATTGCTATTGGGGACATTAAGGAGACGCACTATTGCAATTGGGGCCAATAAGTGGGCGCACTATTGCAATTAGGGCCATTAGGGGCTAACCTGTTGGAAACGGAATACTCTTTTAAAACATTGCCAAGTTTCACATATAAATAACCCATACACACCCTCCCTCCCTATCCCACAAAACCTCCCTCTACCTCCCACCAACTCCCTCCCTATTCCACAAACCCCACCACCTCCCTCCCTATCCCACGAACCCCCACCAGCTCCCTCCCTATCCCACAAACCCCACCCCTCTCCCATATAACCTCTCAAACCTAACTTAATTTTTTACAAACAAATTTCCTATAATGCTAAATTACTCTAACATTTTTGTGTTCAGAATTGCCTGTTCAGCAATAGCACTACCACAGCCAGACTTGGCGCTGGCTACTCTGGGTAGCAGAGGCTAGGGACCGCAGGTTTTCACCCTTTAACCCCTGTACAGGGATCTGGACTCCGCTGCTACGAATCCCTAGCTTGCATCTCCAGAGTAGTCGCTGACTGGTGGAGTAAGCAGGCAACAAAGAAAACAACAAGCCCTGAAGTCAGTAATGGGTAATCAGTTTAGATAAGCATCGGGCCAAATCAGATTTAACAAACAGAATCAGGATCAGTGAGTAAAATTACTTGCCATGATTGTTGCTCAAGGGCACTAAGGGGGAGCACTATTGCTATTGGGGAAGCGCTATTATTGAGGCCACTAAGAGAGTGCACTATTAGTATTCAGGCTACTATAGTTAATATCTCTAAAAATAATAGTGACATATTACCATTGGAGCACTATTGCTATTAGAGCCATTAAGGAGGTGCACTATTGCTATTGGGGACATTAAGGAGACGCACTATTGCTATTGGGGCCAATAAGTGGGCGCACTATTGCAATTGGGGCCATTAGGGGCTAACCTGTTGGAAACGGAATACTCTTTTAAAACATTGCCAAGTTTCACATATAAATAACCCAAACACACCCTCCCTCCCTATCCCACAAAAACCCCACTACCTCCCACCAACTCCCTCCCTATTCCACAAACCCCACCACCTCCCTCCCTATCCCACGAACCCCCACCACCTCCCTCCCTATCCCACAAACCCAACCCCTCTCCCATATAACCTCTCCAAACCTAACTTTTAATTTTTTACAAACAAATTTCCTATAATGCTAAATTCCTCTAACATTTTTGTATTCACAATTGCCTGCTCAGCAATTGCACTACCACAGCCAGACTTGGCGCTGGCTACTCTGGGTAGCAGAGGCTAGGGACCGCAGGTTTTCACCCTTTAACCCCTGTACAGGGATCTGGACTCCGCTGCTACGAATCCCTAGCTTGCATCTCCAGAGTAGTCGCTGACTGGTGGAGTAAGCAGGCAACAAAGAAAACATAAAGCCCTGGAGTCAGTAATGGGTAATCAGTTTAGATAAGCATCGGGCCAAATCAGATTTAACAAACAGAATCAGGATCAGTGAGTAAAACTACTTGCCATGATTGTTGCTCAAGGGCACTAAGGGGGAGCACTATTGCTATTGGGAAGCGCTATTATTGAGGCCACTAAGAGAGTGCACTATTAGTATTCAGGCCACTGTAGTTAATATCTCTAAAAATAATAGTGACATATTACCATTGGAGCACTATTGCTATTGGGGACATTAAGGAGACGCACTATTGCTATTGGGGCCAATAAGTGGGCGCACTATTGCAATTGGGGCCATTAGGGGCTAACCTGTTGGAAACGGAATACTCTTTTAAAACATTGCCAAGTTTAACATATAAATAACCCATACACACCCTCCCTATCCCACAAAAACCCCACTACCTCCCACCAACTCCCTCCCTATTCCACAAACCCCACCACCTCCCTCCCTATCCCTCAAACCCCACCCCTCTCCCATATAACCTCTCCAAACCTAACTTTTAATTTTTTACAAACAAATTTCCTATAATGCTAAATTCCTCTAACATTTTTGTATTCACAATTGCCTGCTCAGCAATTGCACTACCACAGCCAGACTTGGCGCTGGCTACTCTGGGTAGCAGAGGCTAGGGACCGCAGGTTTTCACCCTTTAACCCCTGTACAGGGATCTGAACTCCGCTGCTACGAATCCCTAGCTTGCATCTCCAGAGTAGTCGCTGACTGGTGGAGTAAGCAGGCAACAAAGAAAACATAAAGCCCTGGAGTCAGTAATGGGTAATCAGTTTAGATAAGCATCGGGCCAAATCAGATTTAACAAACAGAATCAGGATCAGTGAGTAAAACTACTTGCCATGATTGTTGCTCAAGGGCACTAAGGGGGAGCACTATTACTATTGGGGACGCGCTATTATTGAGGCCACTAAGAGAGTGCACTATTAGTATTCAGGCCACTGTAGTTAATATCTCTAAAAATAATAGTGACATATTACCATTGGAGCACTATTGCTATTGGGGACATTAAGGAGACGCACTATTGCTATTGGGGCCAATAAGTGGGCGCACTATTGCAATTGGGGCCATTAGGGGCTAACCTGTTGGAAACGGAATACTCTTTTAAAACATTGCCAAGTTTAACATATAAATAACCCATACACACCCTCCCTATCCCACAAAAACCCCACTACCTCCCACCAACTCCCTCCCTATTCCACAAACCCCACCACCTCCCTCCCTATCCCACGAACCCCCACCACCTCCCTCCCTATCCCACAAACCCCACCCCTCTCCCATATAACCTCTCCAAACCTAACTTTTAATTTTTTACAAACAAATTTCCTATAATGCTAAATTCCTCTAACATTTTTGTATTCACAATTGCCTGCTCAGCAATTGCACTACCACAGCCAGACTTGGCGCTGGCTACTCTGCGTAGCAGAGGCTAGGGACCGCAGGTTTTCACCCTTTAACCCCTGTACAGGGATCTGGACTCCGCTGCTACGAATCCCTAGCTTGCATCTCCAGAGTAGTCGCTGACTGGTGGAGTAAGCAGGCAACAAAGAAAACATAAAGCCCTGGAGTCAGTAATGGGTAATCAGTTTAGATAAGCATCGGGCCAAATCAGATTTAACAAACAGAATCAGGATCAGTGAGTAAAACTACTTGCCATGATTGTTGCTCAAGGGCACTAAGGGGGAGCACTATTGCTATTGGGAAGCGCTATTATTGAGGCCACTAAGAGAGTGCACTATTAGTATTCAGGCCACTGTAGTTAATATCTCTAAAAATAATAGTGACATATTACCATTGGAGCACTATTGCTATTGGGGACATTAAGGAGACGCACTATTGCTATTGGGGCCAATAAGTGGGCGCACTATTGCAATTGGGGCCATTAGGGGCTAACCTGTTGGAAACGGAATACTCTTTTAAAACATTGCCAAGTTTAACATATAAATAACCCATACACACCCTCCCTATCCCACAAAAACCCCACTACCTCCCACCAACTCCCTCCCTATTCCACAAACCCCACCACCTCCCTCCCTATCCCACGAACCCCCACCACCTCCCTCCCTATCCCACAAACCCCACCCCTCTCCCATATAACCTCTCCAAACCTAACTTTTAATTTTTTACAAACAAATTTCCTATAATGCTAAATTCCTCTAACATTTTTGTATTGACAATTGCCTGCTCAGCAATTGCACTACCACAGCCAGACTTGGCGCTGGCTACTCTGGGTAGCAGAGGCTAGGGACCGCAGGTTTTCACCCTTTAACCCCTGTACAGGGATCTGGACTCCGCTGCTACGAATCCCTAGCTTCCATCTCCAGAGTAGTCGCTGACTGGTGGAGTAAGCAGGCAGCAAAGAATACATAAAGCCCTGGAGTCAGTAATGGGTAATCAGTTTAGATAAGCATCGGGCCAAATCAGATTTAACAAACAGAATCAGGATCAGTGAGTAAAACTACTTGCCATGATTGTTGCTCAAGGGCACTAAGGGGGAGCACTATTGCTATTGGGGAAGTGCTATTATTGAGGCCACTAAGAGAGTGCACTATTAGTATTCAGGCCACTATAGTTAATATCTTCAAAAATAATAGTGACATATTACCATTTGAGCACTATTGCTATTAGGGCCATTAAGGAGTTGCACTATTGCTATTGGGGACATTAAGGAGACGCACTATTGCTATTGGGGCCAATAAGTGGGTGCACTATTGCAATTGGGGCCATTAGGGGCTAACCTGTTGGAAACGGAATACTCTTTTAAAACATTGCCAAGTTTCACATATAAATAACCCATACACACCCTCCCTCCCTATTCAACAAAAACCCCACTACCTCCCACCAACTCCCTCCCTATTCCACAAACCCCACCACCTCCCTCCCTATCCCACGAACCCCCACCACCTCCCTCCCTATCCCACAAACCCCACCCCTCTCCCATATAACCTCTCCAAACCTAACTTTTAATTTTTTACAAACAAATTTCCTATAATGCTAAATTCCTCTAACATTTTTGTATTGACAATTGCCTGCTCAGCAATTGCACTACCACAGCCAGACTTGGCGCTGGCTACTCTGGGTAGCAGAGGCTAGGGTCCGCAGGTTTTCACCCTTTAACCCCTGTACAGGGATCTGGACTCTGCTGCTACGAATCCCTAGCTTGCATCTCCAGAGTAGTCGCTGACTAGTGGAGTAAGCAGGCAACAAAGAAAACATAAAGCCCTGGAGTCAGTAATGGGTAATCAGTTTAGATAAGCATCGGGCCAAATCAGATTTAACAAACAGAATCAGGATCAGTGAGTAAAACTACTTGCCATGATTGTTGCTCAAGGGCACTAAGGGGGAGCACTATTGCTATTGGGAAGCGCTATTATTGAGGCCACTAAGAGAGTGCACTATTAGTATTCAGGCCACTGTAGTTAATATCTCTAAAAATAATAGTGACATATTACCATTGGAGCACTATTGCTATTGGGGACATTAAGGAGACGCACTATTGCTATTGGGGCCAATAAGTGGGCGCACTATTGCAATTGGGGCCATTAGGGGCTAACCTGTTGGAAACGGAATACTCTTTTAAAACATTGCCAAGTTTAACATATAAATAACCCATACACACCCTCCCTATCCCACAAAAACCCCACTACCTCCCACCAACTCCCTCCCTATTCCACAAACCCCACCACCTCCCTCCCTATCCCTCAAACCCCACCCCTCTCCCATATAACCTCTCCAAACCTAACTTTTAATTTTTTACAAACAAATTTCCTATAATGCTAAATTCCTCTAACATTTTTGTGTTCGGAATTGCCTGTTCAGCAATTGCACTACCACAGCCAGACTTGGCGCTGGCTACTCTGGGTAGCAGAGGCTAGGGACCGCAGGTTTTCACCCTTTAACCCCTGTACAGGGATCTGGACTCCGCTGCTACGAATCCCTAGCTTGCATCTCCAGAGTAGTCGCTGACTGGTGGAGTAAGCAGGCAACAAAGAAAACATAAAGCCCTGGAGTCAGTAATGGGTAATCAGTTTAGATAAGCATCGGGCCAAATCAGATTTAACAAACAGAATCAGGATCAGTGAGTAAAACTACTTGCCATGATTGTTGCTCAAGGGCACTAAGGGGGAGCACTATTACTATTGGGGACGCGCTATTATTGAGGCCACTAAGAGAGTGCACTATTAGTATTCAGGCCACTGTAGTTAATATCTCTAAAAATAATAGTGACATATTACCATTGGAGCACTATTGCTATTGGGGACATTAAGGAGACGCACTATTGCTATTGGGGCCAATAAGTGGGCGCACTATTGCAATTGGGGCCATTAGGGGCTAACCTGTTGGAAACGGAATACTCTTTTAAAACATTGCCAAGTTTAACATATAAATAACCCATACACACCCTCCCTATCCCACAAAAACCCCACTACCTCCCACCAACTCCCTCCCTATTCCACAAACCCCACCACCTCCCTCCCTATCCCACGAACCCCCACCACCTCCCTCCCTATCCCACAAACCCCACCCCTCTCCCATATAACCTCTCCAAACCTAACTTTTAATTTTTTACAAACAAATTTCCTATAATGCTAAATTCCTCTAACATTTTTGTATTCACAATTGCCTGCTCAGCAATTGCACTACCACAGCCAGACTTGGCGCTGGCTACTCTGCGTAGCAGAGGCTAGGGACCGCAGGTTTTCACCCTTTAACCCCTGTACAGGGATCTGGACTCCGCTGCTACGAATCCCTAGCTTGCATCTCCAGAGTAGTCGCTGACTGGTGGAGTAAGCAGGCAACAAAGAAAACATAAAGCCCTGGAGTCAGTAATGGGTAATCAGTTTAGATAAGCATTGGGCCAAATCAGATTTAACAAACAGAATCAGGATCAGTGAGTAAAACTACTTGCCATGATTGTTGCTCAAGGGCACTAAGGGGGAGCACTATTGCTATTGGGAAGCGCTATTATTGAGGCCACTAAGAGAGTGCACTATTAGTATTCAGGCCACTGTAGTTAATATCTCTAAAAATAATAGTGACATATTACCATTGGAGCACTATTGCTATTGGGGACATTAAGGAGACGCACTATTGCTATTGGGGCCAATAAGTGGGCGCACTATTGCAATTGGGGCCATTAGGGGCTAACCTGTTGGAAACGGAATACTCTTTTAAAACATTGCCAAGTTTAACATATAAATAACCCATACACACCCTCCCTATCCCACAAAAACCCCACTACCTCCCACCAACTCCCTCCCTATTCCACAAACCCCACCACCTCCCTCCCTATCCCACGAACCCCCACCACCTCCCTCCCTATCCCACAAACCCCACCCCTCTCCCATATAACCTCTCCAAACCTAACTTTTAATTTTTTACAAACAAATTTCCTATAATGCTAAATTCCTCTAACATTTTTGTATTCACAATTGCCTGCTCAGCAATTGCACTACCACAGCCAGACTTGGCGCTGGCTACTCTGGGTAGCAGAGGCTAGGGACCGCAGGTTTTCACCCTTTAACCCCTGTACAGGGATCTGGACTCCGCTGCTACGAATCCCTAGCTTCCATCTCCAGAGTAGTCGCTGACTGGTGGAGTAAGCAGGCAGCAAAGAAAACATAAAGCCCTGGAGTCAGTAATGGGTAATCAGTTTAGATAAGCATCGGGCCAAATCAGATTTAACAAACAGAATCAGGATCAGTGAGTAAAACTACTTGCCATGATTGTTGCTCAAGGGCACTAAGGGGGAGCACTATTGCTATTGGGGAAGCGCTATTATTGAGGCCACTAAGAGAGTGCACTATTAGTATTCAGGCCACTGTAGTTAATATCTTCAAAAATAATAGTGACATATTACCATTGGAGCACTATTGCTATTAGGGCCATTAAGGAGTTGCACTATTGCTATTGGGGACATTAAGGAGACGCACTATTGCTATTGGGGCCAATAAGTGGGTGCACTATTGCAATTGGGGCCATTAGGGGCTAACCTGTTGGAAACGGAATACTCTTTTAAAACATTGCCAAGTTTCACATATAAATAACCCATACACACCCTCCCTCCCTATTCCACAAAAACCCCACTACCTCCCACCAACTCCCTCCCTATTCCACAAACCCCACCACCTCCCTCCCTATCCCACGAACCCCCACCACCTCCCTCCCTATCCCACAAACCCCACCCCTCTCCCATATAACCTCTCCAAACCTAACTTTTAATTTTTTACAAACAAATTTCCTATAATGCTAAATTCCTCTAACATTTTTGTATTCACAATTGCCTGCTCAGCAATTGCACTACCACAGCCAGACTTGGCGCTGGCTACTCTGGGTAGCAGAGGCTAGGGTCCGCAGGTTTTCACCCTTTAACCCCTGTACAGGGATCTGGACTCCGCTGCTACGAATCCCTAGCTTGCATCTCCAGAGTAGTCGCTGACTAGTGGAGTAAGCAGGCAACAAAGAAAACATAAAGCCCTGGAGTCAGTAATGGGTAATCAGTTTAGATAAGCATCGGGCCAAATCAGATTTAACAAACAGAATCAGGATCAGTGAGTAAAACTACTTGCCATGATTGTTGCTCAAGGGCACTAAGGGGGAGCACTATTGCTATTGGGAAGCGCTATTATTGAGGCCACTAAGAGAGTGCACTATTAGTATTCAGGCCACTGTAGTTAATATCTCTAAAAATAATAGTGACATATTACCATTGGAGCACTATTGCTATTGGGGACATTAAGGAGACGCACTATTGCTATTGGGGCCAATAAGTGGGCGCACTATTGCAATTGGGGCCATTAGGGGCTAACCTGTTGGAAACGGATTACTCTTTTAAAACATTGCCAAGTTTAACATATAAATAACCCATACACACCCTCCCTATCCCACAAAAACCCCACTACCTCCCACCAACTCCCTCCCTATTCCACAAACCCCACCACCTCCCTCCCTATCCCATGAACCCCCACCACCTCCCTCCCTATCCCACAAACACCACCCCTCTCCCATATAACCTCTCCAAACCTAACTTTTAATTTTTTACAAACAAATTTCCTATAATGCTAAATTCCTCTAACATTTTTGTATTCACAATTGCCTGCTCAGCAATTGCACTACCACAGCCAGACTTGGCGCTGGCTACTCTGGGTAGCAGAGGCTAGGGACCGCAGGTTTTCACCCTTTAACCCCTGTACAGGGATCTGGACTCCGCTGCTACGAATCCCTAGCTTGCATCTCCAGAGTAGTCGCTGACTGGTGGAGTAAGCAGGCAACAAAGAAAACATAAAGCCCTGGAGTCAGTAATGGGTAATCAGTTTAGATAAGCATCGGGCCAAATCAGATTTAACAAACAGAATCAGGATCAGTGAGTAAAACTACTTGCCATGATTGTTGCTCAAGGGCACTAAGGGGGAGCACTATTACTATTGGGGACGCACTATTATTGAGGCCACTAAGAGAGTGCACTATTAGTATTCAGGCCACTATAGTTAATATCTCCAAAAATAATAGTGACATATTACCATTGGAGCACTATTGCTCTTAGGGCCATTAAGGAGGTGCACTATTGCTATTGGGGACATTAAGGAGACGCACTATTGCTATTGGGGCCAATAAGTGGGCGCACTATTGCAATTGGGGTCATTAGGGGCTAAACTGTTGGAAACGGAATACTCTTTTCAAACATTGCCAACTTTCACATATAAATATCCCATACACACCCTCCCTCCCTATCCCACAAAAACCCCACTACCTCCCACCAACTCCCTCCCTATTCCACAAACCCCACCACCTCCCTCCCTATCCCACGAACCCCCCACCACCTCCCTCCCTATCCCACAAACCCCACCCCTCTCCCATATAACCTCTCCAAACCTAACTTTTAATTTTTTACAAACAAATTTCCTATAATGCTAAATTCCTCTAACATTTTTGTATTCACAATTGCCTGCTCAGCAATTGCACTACCACAGCCAGACTTGGCGCTGGCTACTCTGGGTAGCAGAGGCTAGGGACCGCAGGTTTTCACCCTTTAACCCCTGTACAGGGATCTGAACTCCGCTGCTACGAATCCCTAGCTTGCATCTCCAGAGTAGTCACTGACTGGTGGAGTAAGCAGGCAACAAAGAAAACATAAAGCCCTGGAGTCAGTAATGGGTAATCAGTTTAGATCAGCATCGGGCCAAATCAGATTTAACAAACAGAATCAGGATCAGTGAGTAAAACTACTTGCCATGATTGTTGCTCAAGGGCACTAAGGGGGAGCACTATTACTATTGGGGACGCACTATTATTGAGGCCACTAAGAGAGTGCACTATTAGTATTCAGGCCACTATAGTTAATATCTCCAAAAATAATAGTGACATATTACCATTGGAGCACTATTGCTATTAGGGCCATTAAGGAGGTGCACTATTGCTATTGGGGACATTAAGGAGACGCACTATTGCTATTGGGGCCAATAAGTGGGCGCACTATTGCAATTGGGGTCATTAGGGGCTAACCTGTTGGAAACGGAATACTCTTTTCAAATATTGCCAACTTTCACATATAAATATCCCATACACACCCTCCCTCCCTATCCCACAAAAACCCCACTACCTCCCACCAACTCCCTCCCTATTCCACAAACCCCACCACCTCCCTCCCTATCCCACGAACCCCCACCACCTCCCTCCCTATCCCACAAACCCCACCCCTCTCCCATATAACCTCTCCAAACCTAACTTTTAATTTTTTACAAACAAATTTCCTATAATGCTAAATTCCTCTAACATTTTTGTATTGACAATTGCCTGCTCAGCAATTGCACTACCACAGCCAGACTTGGCGCTGGCTACTCTGGGTAGCAGAGGCTAGGGACCGCAGGTTTTCACCCTTTAACCCCTGTACAGGGATCTGGACTCCGCTGCTACGAATCCCTAGCTTGCATCTCCAGAGTAGTCGCTGACTGGTGGAGTAAGCAGGCAACAAAGAAAACATAAAGCCCTGGAGTCAGTAATGGGTAATCAGTTTAGATAAGCATCGGGCCAAATCAGATTTAACAAACAGAATCAGGATCAGTGAGTAAAACTACTTGCCATGATTGTTGCTCAAGGACACTAAGGGGGAGCACTATTGCTATTGGGGAAGCGCTATTATTGAGGCCACTAAGAGAGTGCACTATTAGTATTCAGGCCACTATAGTTAATATCTTCAAAAATAATAGTGACATATTACCATTGGAGCACTATTGCTATAAGGGCCATTAAGGAGGTGCACTATTGCTATTGGGGACATTAAGGAGACGCACTATTGCTATTGGGGCCAATAAGTGGGCGCACTATTGCAATTGGGGCCATTAGGGGCTAACCTGTTGGAAACAGAATACTCTTTTAAAACATTGCCAAGTTTAACATATAAATAACCCATACACCCCCTCCCTATCCCACAAAAACCCCACTACCTCCCACCAACTCCCTCCCTATTCCACAAACCCCACCACCTCCCTCCCTATCCCTCAAACCCCACCCCTCTCCCATATAACCTCTCCAAACCTAACTTTTAATTTTTTACAAACAAATTTCCTATAATGCTAAATTCCTCTAACATTTTTGTGTTCGGAATTGCCTGTTCAGCAATTGCACTACCACAGCCAGACTTGGCGCTGGCTACTCTGGGTAGCAGAGGCTAGGGACCGCAGGTTTTCACCCTTTAACCCCTGTACAGGGATCTGGACTCCGCTGCTACGAATCCCTAGCTTGCATCTCCAGAGTAGTCGCTGACTGGTGGAGTAAGCAGGCAACAAAGAAAACATAAAGCCCTGGAGTCAGTAATGGGTAATCAGTTTAGATAAGCATCGGGCCAAATCAGATTTAACAAACAGAATCAGGATCAGTGAGTAAAACTACTTGCCATGATTGTTGCTCAAGGGCACTAAGGGGGAGCACTATTACTATTGGGGACGCGCTATTATTGAGGCCACTAAGAGAGTGCACTATTAGTATTCAGGCCACTGTAGTTAATATCTCTAAAAATAATAGTGACATATTACCATTGGAGCACTATTGCTATTGGGGACATTAAGGAGACGCACTATTGCTATTGGGGCCAATAAGTGGGCGCACTATTGCAATTGGGGCCATTAGGGGCTAACCTGTTGGAAACGGAATACTCTTTTAAAACATTGCCAAGTTTAACATATAAATAACCCATACACACCCTCCCTATCCCACAAAAACCCCACTACCTCCCACCAACTCCCTCCCTATTCCACAAACCCCACCACCTCCCTCCCTATCCCACGAACCCCCACCACCTCCCTCCCTATCCCACAAACCCCACCCCTCTCCCATATAACCTCTCCAAACCTAACTTTTAATTTTTTACAAACAAATTTCCTATAATGCTAAATTCCTCTAACATTTTTGTATTCACAATTGCCTGCTCAGCAATTGCACTACCACAGCCAGACTTGGCGCTGGCTACTCTGGGTAGCAGAGGCTAGGGACCGCAGGTTTTCACCCTTTAACCCCTGTACAGGGATCTGGACTCCGCTGCTACGAATCCCTAGCTTCCATCTCCAGAGTAGTCGCTGACTGGTGGAGTAAGCAGGCAGCAAAGAAAACATAAAGCCCTGGAGTCAGTAATGGGTAATCAGTTTAGATAAGCATCGGGCCAAATCAGATTTAACAAACAGAATCAGGATCAGTGAGTAAAACTACTTGCCATGATTGTTGCTCAAGGGCACTAAGGGGGAGCACTATTGCTATTGGGGAAGCGCTATTATTGAGGCCACTAAGAGAGTGCACTATTAGTATTCAGGCCACTGTAGTTAATATCTTCAAAAATAATAGTGACATATTACCATTGGAGCACTATTGCTATTAGGGCCATTAAGGAGTTGCACTATTGCTATTGGGGACATTAAGGAGACGCACTATTGCTATTGGGGCCAATAAGTGGGTGCACTATTGCAATTGGGGCCATTAGGGGCTAACCTGTTGGAAACGGAATACTCTTTTAAAACATTGCCAAGTTTCACATATAAATAACCCATACACACCCTCCCTCCCTATTCCACAAAAACCCCACTACCTCCCACCAACTCCCTCCCTATTCCACAAACCCCACCACCTCCCTCCCTATCCCACGAACCCCCACCACCTCCCTCCCTATCCCACAAACCCCACCCCTCTCCCATATAACCTCTCCAAACCTAACTTTTAATTTTTTACAAACAAATTTCCTATAATGCTAAATTCCTCTAACATTTTTGTATTGACAATTGCCTGCTCAGCAATTGCACTACCACAGCCAGACTTGGCGCTGGCTACTCTGGGTAGCAGAGGCTAGGGACCGCAGGTTTTCACCCTTTAACCCCTGTACAGGGATCTGGACTCCGCTGCTACGAATCCCTAGCTTGCATCTCCAGAGTAGTCGCTGACTGGTGGAGTAAGCAGGCAACAAAGAAAACATAAAGCCCTGGAGTCAGTAATGGGTAATCAGTTTAGATAAGCATCGGGCCAAATCAGATTTAACAAACAGAATCAGGATCAGTGAGTAAAACTACTTGCCATGATTGTTGCTCAAGGACACTAAGGGGGAGCACTATTGCTATTGGGGAAGCGCTATTATTGAGGCCACTAAGAGAGTGCACTATTAGTATTCAGGCCACTATAGTTAATATCTTCAAAAATAATAGTGACATATTACCATTGGAGCACTATTGCTATAAGGGCCATTAAGGAGGTGCACTATTGCTATTGGGGACATTAAGGAGACGCACTATTGCTATTGGGGCCAATAAGTGGGCGCACTATTGCAATTGGGGCCATTAGGGGCTAACCTGTTGGAAACAGAATACTCTTTTAAAACATTGCCAAGTTTAACATATAAATAACCCATACACCCCCTCCCTATCCCACAAAAACCCCACTACCTCCCACCAACTCCCTCCCTATTCCACAAACCCCACCACCTCCCTCCCTATCCCTCAAACCCCACCCCTCTCCCATATAACCTCTCCAAACCTAACTTTTAATTTTTTACAAACAAATTTCCTATAATGCTAAATTCCTCTAACATTTTTGTGTTCGGAATTGCCTGTTCAGCAATTGCACTACCACAGCCAGACTTGGCGCTGGCTACTCTGGGTAGCAGAGGCTAGGGACCGCAGGTTTTCACCCTTTAACCCCTGTACAGGGATCTGGACTCCGCTGCTACGAATCCCTAGCTTGCATCTCCAGAGTAGTCGCTGACTGGTGGAGTAAGCAGGCAACAAAGAAAACATAAAGCCCTGGAGTCAGTAATGGGTAATCAGTTTAGATAAGCATCGGGCCAAATCAGATTTAACAAACAGAATCAGGATCAGTGAGTAAAACTACTTGCCATGATTGTTGCTCAAGGGCACTAAGGGGGAGCACTATTACTATTGGGGACGCGCTATTATTGAGGCCACTAAGAGAGTGCACTATTAGTATTCAGGCCACTGTAGTTAATATCTCTAAAAATAATAGTGACATATTACCATTGGAGCACTATTGCTATTGGGGACATTAAGGAGACGCACTATTGCTATTGGGGCCAATAAGTGGGCGCACTATTGCAATTGGGGCCATTAGGGGCTAACCTGTTGGAAACGGAATACTCTTTTAAAACATTGCCAAGTTTAACATATAAATAACCCATACACACCCTCCCTATCCCACAAAAACCCCACTACCTCCCACCAACTCCCTCCCTATTCCACAAACCCCACCACCTCCCTCCCTATCCCACGAACCCCCACCACCTCCCTCCCTATCCCACAAACCCCACCCCTCTCCCATATAACCTCTCCAAACCTAACTTTTAATTTTTTACAAACAAATTTCCTATAATGCTAAATTCCTCTAACATTTTTGTATTCACAATTGCCTGCTCAGCAATTGCACTACCACAGCCAGACTTGGCGCTGGCTACTCTGGGTAGCAGAGGCTAGGGACCGCAGGTTTTCACCCTTTAACCCCTGTACAGGGATCTGGACTCCGCTGCTACGAATCCCTAGCTTCCATCTCCAGAGTAGTCGCTGACTGGTGGAGTAAGCAGGCAGCAAAGAAAACATAAAGCCCTGGAGTCAGTAATGGGTAATCAGTTTAGATAAGCATCGGGCCAAATCAGATTTAACAAACAGAATCAGGATCAGTGAGTAAAACTACTTGCCATGATTGTTGCTCAAGGGCACTAAGGGGGAGCACTATTGCTATTGGGGAAGCGCTATTATTGAGGCCACTAAGAGAGTGCACTATTAGTATTCAGGCCACTGTAGTTAATATCTTCAAAAATAATAGTGACATATTACCATTGGAGCACTATTGCTATTAGGGCCATTAAGGAGTTGCACTATTGCTATTGGGGACATTAAGGAGACGCACTATTGCTATTGGGGCCAATAAGTGGGTGCACTATTGCAATTGGGGCCATTAGGGGCTAACCTGTTGGAAACGGAATACTCTTTTAAAACATTGCCAAGTTTCACATATAAATAACCCATACACACCCTCCCTCCCTATTCCACAAAAACCCCACTACCTCCCACCAACTCCCTCCCTATTCCACAAACCCCACCACCTCCCTCCCTATCCCACGAACCCCCACCACCTCCCTCCCTATCCCACAAACCCCACCCCTCTCCCATATAACCTCTCCAAACCTAACTTTTAATTTTTTACAAACAAATTTCCTATAATGCTAAATTCCTCTAACATTTTTGTATTGACAATTGCCTGCTCAGCAATTGCACTACCACAGCCAGACTTGGCGCTGGCTACTCTGGGTAGCAGAGGCTAGGGTCCGCAGGTTTTCACCCTTTAACCCCTGTACAGGGATCTGGACTCCGCTGCTACGAATCCCTAGCTTGCATCTCCAGAGTAGTCGCTGACTAGTGGAGTAAGCAGGCAACAAAGAAAACATAAAGCCCTGGAGTCAGTAATGGGTAATCAGTTTAGATAAGCATCGGGCCAAATCAGATTTAACAAACAGAATCAGGATCAGTGAGTAAAACTACTTGCCATGATTGTTGCTCAAGGGCACTAAGGGGGAGCACTATTGCTATTGGGAAGCGCTATTATTGAGGCCACTAAGAGAGTGCACTATTAGTATTCAGGCCACTGTAGTTAATATCTCTAAAAATAATAGTGACATATTACCATTGGAGCACTATTGCTATTGGGGACATTAAGGAGACGCACTATTGCTATTGGGGCCAATAAGTGGGCGCACTATTGCAATTGGGGCCATTAGGGGCTAACCTGTTGGAAACGGATTACTCTTTTAAAACATTGCCAAGTTTAACATATAAATAACCCATACACACCCTCCCTATCCCACAAAAACCCCACTACCTCCCACCAACTCCCTCCCTATTCCACAAACCCCACCACCTCCCTCCCTATCCCATGAACCCCCACCACCTCCCTCCCTATCCCACAAACACCACCCCTCTCCCATATAACCTCTCCAAACCTAACTTTTAATTTTTTACAAACAAATTTCCTATAATGCTAAATTCCTCTAACATTTTTGTATTCACAATTGCCTGCTCAGCAATTGCACTACCACAGCCAGACTTGGCGCTGGCTACTCTGGGTAGCAGAGGCTAGGGACCGCAGGTTTTCACCCTTTAACCCCTGTACAGGGATCTGGACTCCGCTGCTACGAATCCCTAGCTTGCATCTCCAGAGTAGTCGCTGACTGGTGGAGTAAGCAGGCAACAAAGAAAACATAAAGCCCTGGAGTCAGTAATGGGTAATCAGTTTAGATAAGCATCGGGCCAAATCAGATTTAACAAACAGAATCAGGATCAGTGAGTAAAACTACTTGCCATGATTGTTGCTCAAGGGCACTAAGGGGGAGCACTATTACTATTGGGGACGCACTATTATTGAGGCCACTAAGAGAGTGCACTATTAGTATTCAGGCCACTATAGTTAATATCTCCAAAAATAATAGTGACATATTACCATTGGAGCACTATTGCTCTTAGGGCCATTAAGGAGGTGCACTATTGCTATTGGGGACATTAAGGAGACGCACTATTGCTATTGGGGCCAATAAGTGGGCGCACTATTGCAATTGGGGTCATTAGGGGCTAACCTGTTGGAAACGGAATACTCTTTTCAAACATTGCCAACTTTCACATATAAATATCCCATACACACCCTCCCTCCCTATCCCACAAAAACCCCACTACCTCCCACCAACTCCCTCCCTATTCCACAAACCCCACCACCTCCCTCCCTATCCCACGAACCCCCCACCACCTCCCTCCCTATCCCACAAACCCCACCCCTCTCCCATATAACCTCTCCAAACCTAACTTTTAATTTTTTACAAACAAATTTCCTATAATGCTAAATTCCTCTAACATTTTTGTATTCACAATTGCCTGCTCAGCAATTGCACTACCACAGCCAGACTTGGCGCTGGCTACTCTGGGTAGCAGAGGCTAGGGACCGCAGGTTTTCACCCTTTAACCCCTGTACAGGGATCTGAACTCCGCTGCTACGAATCCCTAGCTTGCATCTCCAGAGTAGTCACTGACTGGTGGAGTAAGCAGGCAACAAAGAAAACATAAAGCCCTGGAGTCAGTAATGGGTAATCAGTTTAGATCAGCATCGGGCCAAATCAGATTTAACAAACAGAATCAGGATCAGTGAGTAAAACTACTTGCCATGATTGTTGCTCAAGGGCACTAAGGGGGAGCACTATTACTATTGGGGACGCACTATTATTGAGGCCACTAAGAGAGTGCACTATTAGTATTCAGGCCACTATAGTTAATATCTCCAAAAATAATAGTGACATATTACCATTGGAGCACTATTGCTATTAGGGCCATTAAGGAGGTGCACTATTGCTATTGGGGACATTAAGGAGACGCACTATTGCTATTGGGGCCAATAAGTGGGCGCACTATTGCAATTGGGGTCATTAGGGGCTAACCTGTTGGAAACGGAATACTCTTTTCAAACATTGCCAACTTTCACATATAAATATCCCATACACACCCTCCCTCCCTATCCCACAAAAACCCCACTACCTCCCACCAACTCCCTCCCTATTCCACAAACCCCACCACCTCCCTCCCTATCCCACGAACCCCCACCACCTCCCTCCCTATCCCACAAACCCCACCCCTCTCCCATATAACCTCTCCAAACCTAACTTTTAATTTTTTACAAACAAATTTCCTATAATGCTAAATTCCTCTAACATTTTTGTATTGACAATTGCCTGCTCAGCAATTGCACTACCACAGCCAGACTTGGCGCTGGCTACTCTGGGTAGCAGAGGCTAGGGACCGCAGGTTTTCACCCTTTAACCCCTGTACAGGGATCTGGACTCCGCTGCTACGAATCCCTAGCTTGCATCTCCAGAGTAGTCGCTGACTGGTGGAGTAAGCAGGCAACAAAGAAAACATAAAGCCCTGGAGTCAGTAATGGGTAATCAGTTTAGATAAGCATCGGGCCAAATCAGATTTAACAAACAGAATCAGGATCAGTGAGTAAAACTACTTGCCATGATTGTTGCTCAAGGACACTAAGGGGGAGCACTATTGCTATTGGGGAAGCGCTATTATTGAGGCCACTAAGAGAGTGCACTATTAGTATTCAGGCCACTATAGTTAATATCTTCAAAAATAATAGTGACATATTACCATTGGAGCACTATTGCTATAAGGGCCATTAAGGAGGTGCACTATTGCTATTGGGGACATTAAGGAGACGCACTATTGCTATTGGGGCCAATAAGTGGGCGCACTATTGCAATTGGGGCCATTAGGGGCTAACCTGTTGGAAACGGAATACTCTTTTAAAACATTGCCAAGTTTAACATATAAATAACCCATACACACCCTCCCTCCCTATCCCACAAAAACCCCACTACCTCCCACCAACTCCCTCCCTATTCCACAAACCCCACCACCTCCCTCCCTATCCCACGAACCCCCACCACCTCCCTCCCTATCCCACAAACCCCACCCCTCTCCCATATAACCTCTCCAAACCTAACTTTTAATTTTTTACAAACAAATTTCCTATAATGCTAAATTCCTCTAACATTTTTGTATTGACAATTGCCTGCTCAGCAATTGCACTACCACAGCCAGACTTGGCGCTGGCTACTCTGGGTAGCAGAGGCTAGGGACCGCAGGTTTTCACCCTTTAACCCCTGTACAGGGATCTGGACTCCGCTGCTACGAATCCCTAGCTTGCATCTCCAGAGTAGTCGCTGACTGGTGGAGTAAGCAGGCAACAAAGAAAACATAAAGCCCTGGAGTCAGTAATGGGTAATCAGTTTAGATAAGCATCGGGCCAAATCAGATTTAACAAACAGAATCAGGATCAGTGAGTAAAACTACTTGCCATGATTGTTGCTCAAGGGCACTAAGGGGGAGCACTATTGCTATTGGGAAGCGCTATTATTGAGGCCACTAAGAGAGTGCACTATTAGTATTCAGGCCACTGTAGTTAATATCTCTAAAAATAAAAGTGACATATTACCATTGGAGCACTATTGCTATTGGGGACATTAAGGAGACGCACTATTGCTATTGGGGCCAATAAGTGGGCGCACTATTGCAATTGGGGCAATTAGGGGCTATCCTGTTGGAAACGGAATACTCTTTTAAAACATTGCCAAGTTTAACATATAAATAACCCATACACACCCTCCCTATCCCACAAAAACCCCACTACCTCCCACCAACTCCCTCCCTATTCCACAAACCCCACCACCTCCCTCCCTATCCCACGAACCCCCCACCACCTCCCTCCCTATCCCACAAACCCAACCCCTCTCCCATATAACCTCTCCAAACCTAACTTTTAATTTTTTACAAACAAATTTCCTATAATGCTAAATTCCTCTAACATTTTTGTATTCACAATTGCCTGCTCAGCAATTGCACTACCACAGCCAGACTTGGCGCTGGCTACTCTGGGTAGCAGAGGCTAGGGACCGCAGGTTTTCACCCTTTAACCCCTGTACAGGGATCTGAACTCCGCTGCTACGAATCCCTAGCTTGCATCTCCAGAGTAGTCACTGACTGGTGGAGTAAGCAGGCAACAAAGAAAACATAAAGCCCTGGAGTCAGTAATGGGTAATCAGTTTAGATCAGCATCGGGCCAAATCAGATTTAACAAACAGAATCAGGATCAGTGAGTAAAACTACTTGCCATGATTGTTGCTCAAGGGCACTAAGGGGGAGCACTATTACTATTGGGGACGCACTATTATTGAGGCCACTAAGAGAGTGCACTATTAGTATTCAGGCCACTGTAGTTAATATCTCTAAAAATAATAGTGACATATTACCATTGGAGCACTATTGCTATTGGGGACATTAAGGAGACGCACTATTGCTATTGGGGCCAATAAGTGGGCGCACTATTGCAATTGGGGCCATTAGGGGCTAACCTGTTGGAAACGGAATACTCTTTTAAAACATTGCCAAGTTTAACATATAAATAACCCATACACACCCTCCCTATCCCACAAAAACCCCACTACCTCCCACCAACTCCCTCCCTATTCCACAAACCCCACCACCTCCCTCCCTATCCCACAAACCCCACCCCTCTCCCATATAACCTCTCCAAACCTAACTTTTAATTTTTTACAAACAAAATTCCTATAATGCTAAATTCCTCTAACATTTTTGTATTCACAATTGCCTGCTCAGCAATTGCACTACCACAGCCAGACTTGGCGCTGGCTACTCTGGGTAGCAGAGGCTAGGGACCGCAGGTTTTCACCCTTTAACCCCTGTACAGGGATCTGGACTCCGCTGCTACGAATCCCTAGCTTGCATCTCCAGAGTAGTCGCTGACTGGTGGAGTAAGCAGGCAACAAAGAAAACATAAAGCCCTGGAGTCAGTAATGGGTAATCAGTTTAGATAAGCATCGGGCCAAATAAGATTTAACAAACAGAATCAGGATCAGTGAGTAAAACTACTTGCCATGATTGTTGCTCAAGGGCACTAAGGGGGAGTACTATTGCTATTGGGGAAGCGCTATTATTGAGGCCACTAAGAGAGTGCACTATTAGTATTCAGGCCACTATAGTTAATATCTCCAAAAATAATAGTGACATATTACCATTGGAGCACTATTGCTATTAGGGCCATTAAGGAGGTGCACTATTGCTATTGGGGACATTAAGGAGACGCACTATTGCTATTGGGGCCAATAAGTGGGCGCACTATTGCAATTGGGGCCATTAGGGGCTAACCTGTTGGAAACGGAATACTCTTTTAAAACATTGCCAAGTTTCACATATAAATAACCCATACACACCCTCCCTCCCTATCCCACAAAAACCCCACTACCTCCCACCAACTCCCTCCCTATTCCACAAACCCCACCACCTCCCTCCCTATCCCACGAACCCCCACCACCTCCCTCCCTATCCCACAAACCCCACCCCTCTCCCATATAACCTCTCCAAACCTAACTTTTAATTTTTTACAAACAAATTTCCTATAATGCTAAATTCCTCTAACATTTTTGTATTCACAATTGCCTGCTCAGCAATTGCACTACCACAGCCAGACTTGGCGCTGGCTACTCTGCGTAGCAGAGGCTAGGGACCGCAGGTTTTCACCCTTTAACCCCTGTACAGGGATCTGGACTCCGCTGCTACGAATCCCTAGCTTGCATCTCCAGAGTAGTCGCTGACTGGTGGAGTAAGCAGGCAACAAAGAAAACATAAAGCCCTGGAGTCAGTAATGGGTAATCAGTTTAGATAAGCATCGGGCCAAATCAGATTTAACAAACAGAATCAGGATCAGTGAGTAAAACTACTTGCCATGATTGTTGCTCAAGGGCACTAAGGGGGAGCACTATTGCTATTGGGAAGCGCTATTATTGAGGCCACTAAGAGAGTGCACTATTAGTATTCAGGCCACTGTAGTTAATATCTCTAAAAATAATAGTGACATATTACCATTGGAACACTATTGCTATTGGGGACATTAAGGACACGCACTATTGCTATTGGGGCCAATAAGTGGGCGCACTATTGCAATTGGGGCCATTAGGGGCTAACCTGATTGAAACGGAATACTCTTTTTAAAAAATTGCCAAGTTTCACATATAAATAACCCATACACACCCTCCCTATCCCACAAAAACCCCACTACCTCCCACCAACTCCCTCCCTATTCCACAAACCCCACCACCTCCCTCCCTATCCCACAAACCCCACCCCTCTCCCATATAACCTCTCCAAACCTAACTTCTAATTTTTTACAAACAAATTTCCTATAATGCTAAATTCCTCTAACATTTTTGTATTCACAATTGCCTGCTCAGCAATTGCACTACCACAGCCAGACTTGGCGCTGGCTACTCTGGGTAGCAGAGGCTAGGGACCGCAGGTTTTCACCCTTTAACCCCTGTACAGGGATCTGGACTCCGCTGCTACGAATCCCTAGCTTGCATCTCCAGAGTAGTCGCTGACTGGTGGAGTAAGCAGGCAACAAAGAAAACATAAAGCCCTGGAGTCAGTAATGGGTAATCAGTTTAGATAAGCATCGGGCCAAATCAGATTTAATAAACAGAATCAGCATCAGTGAGTAAAACTACTTGCCATGATTGTTGCTCAAGGGCACTAAGGGGGAGCACTATTACTATTGGGGACGCACTATTATTGAGGCCACTAAGAGAGTGCACTATTAGTATTCAGGCCACTATAGTTAATATCTCCAAAAATAATAGTGACATATTACCATTGGAGCACTATTGCTCTTAGGGCCATTAAGGAGGTGCACTATTGCTATTGGGGACATTAAGGAGACGCACTATTGCTATTGGGGCCAATAAGTGGGCGCACTATTGCAATTGGGGTCATTAGGGGCTAACCTGTTGGAAACGGAATACTCTTTTCAAACATTGCCAACTTTCACATATAAATATCCCATACACACCCTCCCTCCCTATCCCACAAAAACCCCACTACCTCCCACCAACTCCCTCCCTATTCCACAAACCCCACCACCTCCCTCCCTATCCCACGAACCCCCCACCACCTCCCTCCCTATCCCACAAACCCCACCCCTCTCCCATATAACCTCTCCAAACCTAACTTTTAATTTTTTACAAACAAATTTCCTATAATGCTAAATTCCTCTAACATTTTTGTATTCACAATTGCCTGCTCAGCAATTGCACTACCACAGCCAGACTTGGCGCTGGCTACTCTGGGTAGCAGAGGCTAGGGACCGCAGGTTTTCACCCTTTAACCCCTGTACAGGGATCTGAACTCCGCTGCTACGAATCCCTAGCTTGCATCTCCAGAGTAGTCACTGACTGGTGGAGTAAGCAGGCAACAAAGAAAACATAAAGCCCTGGAGTCAGTAATGGGTAATCAGTTTAGATCAGCATCGGGCCAAATCAGATTTAACAAACAGAATCAGGATCAGTGAGTAAAACTACTTGCCATGATTGTTGCTCAAGGGCACTAAGGGGGAGCACTATTACTATTGGGGACGCACTATTATTGAGGCCACTAAGAGAGTGCACTATTAGTATTCAGGCCACTATAGTTAATATCTCCAAAAATAATAGTGACATATTACCATTGGAGCACTATTGCTATTAGGGCCATTAAGGAGGTGCACTATTGCTATTGGGGACATTAAGGAGACGCACTATTGCTATTGGGGCCAATAAGTGGGCGCACTATTGCAATTGGGGTCATTAGGGGCTAACCTGTTGGAAACGGAATACTCTTTTCAAACATTGCCAACTTTCACATATAAATATCCCATACACACCCTCCCTCCCTATCCCACAAAAACCCCACTACCTCCCACCAACTCCCTCCCTATTCCACAAACCCCACCACCTCCCTCCCTATCCCACGAACCCCCACCACCTCCCTCCCTATCCCACAAACCCCACCCCTCTCCCATATAACCTCTCCAAACCTAACTTTTAATTTTTTACAAACAAATTTCCTATAATGCTAAATTCCTCTAACATTTTTGTATTGACAATTGCCTGCTCAGCAATTGCACTACCACAGCCAGACTTGGCGCTGGCTACTCTGGGTAGCAGAGGCTAGGGACCGCAGGTTTTCACCCTTTAACCCCTGTACAGGGATCTGGACTCCGCTGCTACGAATCCCTAGCTTGCATCTCCAGAGTAGTCGCTGACTGGTGGAGTAAGCAGGCAACAAAGAAAACATAAAGCCCTGGAGTCAGTAATGGGTAATCAGTTTAGATAAGCATCGGGCCAAATCAGATTTAACAAACAGAATCAGGATCAGTGAGTAAAACTACTTGCCATGATTGTTGCTCAAGGACACTAAGGGGGAGCACTATTGCCATTGGGGAAGCGCTATTATTGAGGCCACTAAGAGAGTGCACTATTAGTATTCAGGCCACTATAGTTAATATCTTCAAAAATAATAGTGACATATTACCATTGGAGCACTATTGCTATAAGGGCCATTAAGGAGGTGCACTATTGCTATTGGGGACATTAAGGAGACGCACTATTGCTATTGGGGCCAATAAGTGGGCGCACTATTGCAATTGGGGCCATTAGGGGCTAACCTGTTGGAAACGGAATACTCTTTTAAAACATTGCCAAGTTTAACATATAAATAACCCATACACACCCTCCCTCCCTATCCCACAAAAACCCCACTACCTCCCACCAACTCCCTCCCTATTCCACAAACCCCACCACCTCCCTCCCTATCCCACGAACCCCCACCACCTCCCTCCCTATCCCACAAACCCCACCCCTCTCCCATATAACCTCTCCAAACCTAACTTTTAATTTTTTACAAACAAATTTCCTATAATGCTAAATTCCTCTAACATTTTTGTATTGACAATTGCCTGCTCAGCAATTGCACTACCACAGCCAGACTTGGCGCTGGCTACTCTGGGTAGCAGAGGCTAGGGACCGCAGGTTTTCACCCTTTAACCCCTGTACAGGGATCTGGACTCCGCTGCTACGAATCCCTAGCTTGCATCTCCAGAGTAGTCGCTGACTGGTGGAGTAAGCAGGCAACAAAGAAAACATAAAGCCCTGGAGTCAGTAATGGGTAATCAGTTTAGATAAGCATCGGGCCAAATCAGATTTAACAAACAGAATCAGGATCAGTGAGTAAAACTACTTGCCATGATTGTTGCTCAAGGGCACTAAGGGGGAGCACTATTGCTATTGGGAAGCGCTATTATTGAGGCCACTAAGAGAGTGCACTATTAGTATTCAGGCCACTGTAGTTAATATCTCTAAAAATAATAGTGACATATTACCATTGGAACACTATTGCTATTGGGGACATTAAGGACACGCACTATTGCTATTGGGGCCAATAAGTGGGCGCACTATTGCAATTGGGGCCATTAGGGGCTAACCTGATTGAAACGGAATACTCTTTTTAAAAAATTGCCAAGTTTCACATATAAATAACCCATACACACCCTCCCTATCCCACAAAAACCCCACTACCTCCCACCAACTCCCTCCCTATTCCACAAACCCCACCACCTCCCTCCCTATCCCACAAACCCCACCCCTCTCCCATATAACCTCTCCAAACCTAACTTCTAATTTTTTACAAACAAATTTCCTATAATGCTAAATTCCTCTAACATTTTTGTATTCACAATTGCCTGCTCAGCAATTGCACTACCACAGCCAGACTTGGCGCTGGCTACTCTGGGTAGCAGAGGCTAGGGACCGCAGGTTTTCACCCTTTAACCCCTGTACAGGGATCTGGACTCCGCTGCTACGAATCCCTAGCTTGCATCTCCAGAGTAGTCGCTGACTGGTGGAGTAAGCAGGCAACAAAGAAAACATAAAGCCCTGGAGTCAGTAATGGGTAATCAGTTTAGATAAGCATCGGGCCAAATCAGATTTAATAAACAGAATCAGCATCAGTGAGTAAAACTACTTGCCATGATTGTTGCTCAAGGGCACTAAGGGGGAGCACTATTACTATTGGGGACGCACTATTATTGAGGCCACTAAGAGAGTGCACTATTAGTATTCAGGCCACTATAGTTAATATCTCCAAAAATAATAGTGACATATTACCATTGGAGCACTATTGCTCTTAGGGCCATTAAGGAGGTGCACTATTGCTATTGGGGACATTAAGGAGACGCACTATTGCTATTGGGGCCAATAAGTGGGCGCACTATTGCAATTGGGGTCATTAGGGGCTAACCTGTTGGAAACGGAATACTCTTTTCAAACATTGCCAACTTTCACATATAAATATCCCATACACACCCTCCCTCCCTATCCCACAAAAACCCCACTACCTCCCACCAACTCCCTCCCTATTCCACAAACCCCACCACCTCCCTCCCTATCCCACGAACCCCCCACCACCTCCCTCCCTATCCCACAAACCCCACCCCTCTCCCATATAACCTCTCCAAACCTAACTTTTAATTTTTTACAAACAAATTTCCTATAATGCTAAATTCCTCTAACATTTTTGTATTCACAATTGCCTGCTCAGCAATTGCACTACCACAGCCAGACTTGGCGCTGGCTACTCTGGGTAGCAGAGGCTAGGGACCGCAGGTTTTCACCCTTTAACCCCTGTACAGGGATCTGAACTCCGCTGCTACGAATCCCTAGCTTGCATCTCCAGAGTAGTCACTGACTGGTGGAGTAAGCAGGCAACAAAGAAAACATAAAGCCCTGGAGTCAGTAATGGGTAATCAGTTTAGATCAGCATCGGGCCAAATCAGATTTAACAAACAGAATCAGGATCAGTGAGTAAAACTACTTGCCATGATTGTTGCTCAAGGGCACTAAGGGGGAGCACTATTACTATTGGGGACGCACTATTATTGAGGCCACTAAGAGAGTGCACTATTAGTATTCAGGCCACTATAGTTAATATCTCCAAAAATAATAGTGACATATTACCATTGGAGCACTATTGCTATTAGGGCCATTAAGGAGGTGCACTATTGCTATTGGGGACATTAAGGAGACGCACTATTGCTATTGGGGCCAATAAGTGGGCGCACTATTGCAATTGGGGTCATTAGGGGCTAACCTGTTGGAAACGGAATACTCTTTTCAAACATTGCCAACTTTCACATATAAATATCCCATACACACCCTCCCTCCCTATCCCACAAAAACCCCACTACCTCCCACCAACTCCCTCCCTATTCCACAAACCCCACCACCTCCCTCCCTATCCCACGAACCCCCACCACCTCCCTCCCTATCCCACAAACCCCACCCCTCTCCCATATAACCTCTCCAAACCTAACTTTTAATTTTTTACAAACAAATTTCCTATAATGCTAAATTCCTCTAACATTTTTGTATTGACAATTGCCTGCTCAGCAATTGCACTACCACAGCCAGACTTGGCGCTGGCTACTCTGGGTAGCAGAGGCTAGGGACCGCAGGTTTTCACCCTTTAACCCCTGTACAGGGATCTGGACTCCGCTGCTACGAATCCCTAGCTTGCATCTCCAGAGTAGTCGCTGACTGGTGGAGTAAGCAGGCAACAAAGAAAACATAAAGCCCTGGAGTCAGTAATGGGTAATCAGTTTAGATAAGCATCGGGCCAAATCAGATTTAACAAACAGAATCAGGATCAGTGAGTAAAACTACTTGCCATGATTGTTGCTCAAGGACACTAAGGGGGAGCACTATTGCTATTGGGGAAGCGCTATTATTGAGGCCACTAAGAGAGTGCACTATTAGTATTCAGGCCACTATAGTTAATATCTTCAAAAATAATAGTGACATATTACCATTGGAGCACTATTGCTATAAGGGCCATTAAGGAGGTGCACTATTGCTATTGGGGACATTAAGGAGACGCACTATTGCTATTGGGGCCAATAAGTGGGCGCACTATTGCAATTGGGGCCATTAGGGGCTAACCTGTTGGAAACGGAATACTCTTTTAAAACATTGCCAAGTTTAACATATAAATAACCCATACACACCCTCCCTCCCTATCCCACAAAAACCCCACTACCTCCCACCAACTCCCTCCCTATTCCACAAACCCCACCACCTCCCTCCCTATCCCACGAACCCCCACCACCTCCCTCCCTATCCCACAAACCCCACCCCTCTCCCATATAACCTCTCCAAACCTAACTTTTAATTTTTTACAAACAAATTTCCTATAATGCTAAATTCCTCTAACATTTTTGTATTGACAATTGCCTGCTCAGCAATTGCACTACCACAGCCAGACTTGGCGCTGGCTACTCTGGGTAGCAGAGGCTAGGGACCGCAGGTTTTCACCCTTTAACCCCTGTACAGGGATCTGGACTCCGCTGCTACGAATCCCTAGCTTGCATCTCCAGAGTAGTCGCTGACTGGTGGAGTAAGCAGGCAACAAAGAAAACATAAAGCCCTGGAGTCAGTAATGGGTAATCAGTTTAGATAAGCATCGGGCCAAATCAGATTTAACAAACAGAATCAGGATCAGTGAGTAAAACTACTTGCCATGATTGTTGCTCAAGGGCACTAAGGGGGAGCACTATTGCTATTGGGAAGCGCTATTATTGAGGCCACTAAGAGAGTGCACTATTAGTATTCAGGCCACTGTAGTTAATATCTCTAAAAATAATAGTGACATATTACCATTGGAGCACTATTGCTATTGGGGACATTAAGGAGACGCACTATTGCTATTGGGGCCAATAAGTGGGCGCACTATTGCAATTGGGGCAATTAGGGGCTATCCTGTTGGAAACGGAATACTCTTTTAAAACATTGCCAAGTTTAACATATAAATAACCCATACACACCCTCCCTATCCCACAAAAACCCCACTACCTCCCACCAACTCCCTCCCTATTCCACAAACCCCACCACCTCCCTCCCTATCCCACGAACCCCCCACCACCTCCCTCCCTATCCCACAAACCCAACCCCTCTCCCATATAACCTCTCCAAACCTAACTTTTAATTTTTTACAAACAAATTTCCTATAATGCTAAATTCCTCTAACATTTTTGTATTCACAATTGCCTGCTCAGCAATTGCACTACCACAGCCAGACTTGGCGCTGGCTACTCTGGGTAGCAGAGGCTAGGGACCGCAGGTTTTCACCCTTTAACCCCTGTACAGGGATCTGAACTCCGCTGCTACGAATCCCTAGCTTGCATCTCCAGAGTAGTCACTGACTGGTGGAGTAAGCAGGCAACAAAGAAAACATAAAGCCCTGGAGTCAGTAATGGGTAATCAGTTTAGATCAGCATCGGGCCAAATCAGATTTAACAAACAGAATCAGGATCAGTGAGTAAAACTACTTGCCATGATTGTTGCTCAAGGGCACTAAGGGGGAGCACTATTACTATTGGGGACGCACTATTATTGAGGCCACTAAGAGAGTGCACTATTAGTATTCAGGCCACTGTAGTTAATATCTCTAAAAATAATAGTGACATATTACCATTGGAGCACTATTGCTATTGGGGACATTAAGGAGACGCACTATTGCTATTGGGGCCAATAAGTGGGCGCACTATTGCAATTGGGGCCATTAGGGGCTAACCTGTTGGAAACGGAATACTCTTTTAAAACATTGCCAAGTTTAACATATAAATAACCCATACACACCCTCCCTATCCCACAAAAACCCCACTACCTCCCACCAACTCCCTCCCTATTCCACAAACCCCACCACCTCCCTCCCTATCCCACAAACCCCACCCCTCTCCCATATAACCTCTCCAAACCTAACTTTTAATTTTTTACAAACAAAATTCCTATAATGCTAAATTCCTCTAACATTTTTGTATTCACAATTGCCTGCTCAGCAATTGCACTACCACAGCCAGACTTGGCGCTGGCTACTCTGGGTAGCAGAGGCTAGGGACCGCAGGTTTTCACCCTTTAACCCCTGTACAGGGATCTGGACTCCGCTGCTACGAATCCCTAGCTTGCATCTCCAGAGTAGTCGCTGACTGGTGGAGTAAGCAGGCAACAAAGAAAACATAAAGCCCTGGAGTCAGTAATGGGTAATCAGTTTAGATAAGCATCGGGCCAAATAAGATTTAACAAACAGAATCAGGATCAGTGAGTAAAACTACTTGCCATGATTGTTGCTCAAGGGCACTAAGGGGGAGTACTATTGCTATTGGGGAAGCGCTATTATTGAGGCCACTAAGAGAGTGCACTATTAGTATTCAGGCCACTATAGTTAATATCTCCAAAAATAATAGTGACATATTACCATTGGAGCACTATTGCTATTAGGGCCATTAAGGAGGTGCACTATTGCTATTGGGGACATTAAGGAGACGCACTATTGCTATTGGGGCCAATAAGTGGGCGCACTATTGCAATTGGGGCCATTAGGGGCTAACCTGTTGGAAACGGAATACTCTTTTAAAACATTGCCAAGTTTCACATATAAATAACCCATACACACCCTCCCTCCCTATCCCACAAAAACCCCACTACCTCCCACCAACTCCCTCCCTATTCCACAAACCCCACCACCTCCCTCCCTATCCCACGAACCCCCACCACCTCCCTCCCTATCCCACAAACCCCACCCCTCTCCCATATAACCTCTCCAAACCTAACTTTTAATTTTTTACAAACAAATTTCCTATAATGCTAAATTCCTCTAACATTTTTGTATTCACAATTGCCTGCTCAGCAATTGCACTACCACAGCCAGACTTGGCGCTGGCTACTCTGCGTAGCAGAGGCTAGGGACCGCAGGTTTTCACCCTTTAACCCCTGTACAGGGATCTGGACTCCGCTGCTACGAATCCCTAGCTTGCATCTCCAGAGTAGTCGCTGACTGGTGGAGTAAGCAGGCAACAAAGAAAACATAAAGCCCTGGAGTCAGTAATGGGTAATCAGTTTAGATAAGCATCGGGCCAAATCAGATTTAACAAACAGAATCAGGATCAGTGAGTAAAACTACTTGCCATGATTGTTGCTCAAGGGCACTAAGGGGGAGCACTATTGCTATTGGGAAGCGCTATTATTGAGGCCACTAAGAGAGTGCACTATTAGTATTCAGGCCACTGTAGTTAATATCTCTAAAAATAATAGTGACATATTACCATTGGAACACTATTGCTATTGGGGACATTAAGGACACGCACTATTGCTATTGGGGCCAATAAGTGGGCGCACTATTGCAATTGGGGCCATTAGGGGCTAACCTGATTGAAACGGAATACTCTTTTTAAAAAATTGCCAAGTTTCACATATAAATAACCCATACACACCCTCCCTATCCCACAAAAACCCCACTACCTCCCACCAACTCCCTCCCTATTCCACAAACCCCAGCACCTCCCTCCCTATCCCACAAACCCCACCCCTCTCCCATATAACCTCTCCAAACCTAACTTCTAATTTTTTACAAACAAATTTCCTATAATGCTAAATTCCTCTAACATTTTTGTATTCACAATTGCCTGCTCAGCAATTGCACTACCACAGCCAGACTTGGCGCTGGCTACTCTGGGTAGCAGAGGCTAGGGACCGCAGGTTTTCACCCTTTAACCCCTGTACAGGGATCTGGACTCCGCTGCTACGAATCCCTAGCTTGCATCTCCAGAGTAGTCGCTGACTGGTGGAGTAAGCAGGCAACAAAGAAAACATAAAGCCCTGGAGTCAGTAATGGGTAATCAGTTTAGATAAGCATCGGGCCAAATTAGATTTAACAAACAGAATCAGGATCAGTGAGTAAAACTACTTGCCATGATTGTTGCTCAAGGGCACTAAGGGGGAGTACTGTTGCTATTGGGGAAGCGCTATTATTGAGGCCACTAAGAGAGTGCACTATTAGTATTCAGGCCACTATAGTTAATATCTCCAAAAATAATAGTGACATATTACCATTGGAGCACTATTGCTATTAGGGCCATTAAGGAGGTGCACTATTGCTATTGGGGACATTAAGGAGACGCACTATTGCTATTGGGGCCAATAAGTGGGCGCACTATTGCAATTGGGGCCATTAGGGGCTAACCTGTTGGAAACGGAATACTCTTTTAAAACATTGCCAAGTTTCACATATAAATAACCCATACACACCCTCCCTCCCTATCCCACAAAAACCCCACTACCTCCCACCAACTCCCTCCCTATTCCACAAACCCCCACCACCTCCCTCCCTATCCCACGAACCCCCACCACCTCCCTCCCTATCCCACAAACCCCACCCCTCTCCCATATAACCTCTCCAAACCTAACTTTTAATTTTTTACAAACAAATTTCCTATAATGCTAAATTCCTCTAACATTTTTGTATTTACAATTGCCTGCTCAGCAATTGCACTACCACAGCCAGACTTGGCGCTGGCTACTCTGGGTAGCAGAGGCTAGGGACCGCAGGTTTTCACCCTTTAACCCCTGTACAGGGATCTGGACTCCGCTGCTACGAATCCCTAGCTTGCATCTCCAGAGTAGTCGCTGACTGGTGGAGTAAGCAGGCAACAAAGAAAACATAAAGCCCTGGAGTCAGTAATGGGTAATCAGTTTAGATAAGCATCGGGCCAAATCAGATTTAACAAACAGAATCAGGATCAGTGAGTAAAACTACTTGCCATGATTGTTGCTCAAGGGCACTAAGGGGGAGCACTATTGCTATTGGGAAGCGCTATTATTGAGGCCACTAAGAGAGTGCACTATTAGTATTCAGGCCACTGTAGTTAATATCTCTAAAAATAATAGTGACATATTACCATTGGAGCACTATTGCTATTGGGGACATTAAGGAGACGCACTATTGCTATTGGGGCCAATAAGTGGGCGCACTATTGCAATTGGGGCAATTAGGGGCTAACCTGTTGGAAACGGAATACTCTTTTAAAACATTGCCAAGTTTAACATATAAATAACCCATACACACCCTCCCTATCCCACAAAAACCCCACTACCTCCCACCAACTCCCTCCCTATTCCACAAACCCCACCACCTCCCTCCCTATCCCACGAACCCCCACCACCTCCCTCCCTATCCCACAAACCCCACCCCCCTCCCATATAACCTCTCCAAACCTAACTTTTTGTTTTTTACAAACAAATTTCCTATAATGCTAAATTCCTCTAACATTTTTGTATTCACAATTGCCTGCTCAGCAATTGCACTACCACAGCCAGACTTGGCACTGGCTACTCTGGGTAGCAGAGGCTAGGGACCGCAGGTTTTCACCCTTTAACCCCTGTACAGGGATCTGGACTCCGCTGCTACGAATCCCTAGCTTGCATCTCCAGAGTAGTCGCTGACTGGTGGAGTAAGCAGGCAACAAAGAAAACATAAAGCCCTGGAGTCAGTAATGGGTAATCAGTTTAGATAAGCATCGGGCCAAATCAGATTTAACAAACAGAATCAGGATCAGTGAGTAAAACTACTTGCCATGATTGTTGCTCAAGGGCACTAAGGGGGAGCACTATTGCTATTGGGGAAGCGCTATTATTGAGGCCACTAAGAGAGTGCACTATTAGTATTCAGGCCACTATAGTTAATATCTCCAAAAATAATAGTGACATATTACCATTGGAGCACTATTGCTATTAGGGCCATTAAGGAGGTGCACTATTGCTATTGGGGACATTAAGGAGACGCACTATTGCTATTGGGGCCAATAAGTGGGCGCACTATTGCAATTGGGGCCATTAGGGGCTAACCTGTGGGAAACGGAATACTCTTTTAAAACATTGCCAAGTTTAACATATAAATAACCCATACACACCCTCCCTCCCTATCCCACAAAAACCCCACTACCTCCCACCAACTCCCTCCCTATTCCACAAACCCCACCACCTCCCTCCCTATCCCACGAACCCCCACCACCTCCCTCCCTATCCCACAAACCCCACCCCTCTCCCATATAACCTCTCCAAACCTAACTTTTAATTTTTTACAAACAAATTTCCTATAATGCTAAATTCCTCTAACATTTTTGTATTCACAATTGCCTGCTCAGCAATTGCACTACCACAGCCAGACTTGGCGCTGGCTACTCTGGGTAGCAGAGGCTAGGGACCGCAGGTTTTCACCCTTTAACCCCTGTACAGGGATCTGGACTCCGCTGCTACGAATCCCTAGCTTGCATCTCCAGAGTAGTCGCTGACTGGTGGAGTAAGCAGGCAACAAAGAAAACATAAAGCCCTGGAGTCAGTAATGGGTAATCAGTTTAGATCAGCATCGGGCCAAATCAGATTTAACAAACAGAATCAGGATCAGTGAGTAAAACTACTTGCCATGATTGTTGCTCAAGGGCACTAAGGGGGAGCACTATTACTATTGGGGACGCACTATTATTGAGGCCACTAAGAGAGTGCACTATTAGTATTCAGGCCACTGTAGTTAATATCTCTAAAAATAATAGTGACATATTACCATTGGAGCACTATTGCTATTGGGGACATTAAGGAGACGCACTATTGCTATTGGGGCCAATAAGTGGGCGCACTATTGCAATTGGGGCCATTAGGGGCTAACCTGTTGGAAACGGAATACTCTTTTAAAACATTGCCAAGTTTAACATATAAATAACCCATACACACCCTCCCTATCCCACAAAAACCCCACTACCTCCCACCAACTCCCTCCCTATTCCACAAACCCCACCACCTCCCTCCCTATCCCACAAACCCCACCCCTCTCCCATATAACCTCTCCAAACCTAACTTTTAATTTTTTACAAACAAATTTCCTATAATGCTAAATTCCTCTAACATTTTTGTATTCACAATTGCCTGCTCAGCAATTGCACTACCACAGCCAGACTTGGCGCTGGCTACTCTGGGTAGCAGAGGCTAGGGACCGCAGGTTTTCACCCTTTAACCCCTGTACAGGGATCTGGACTCCGCTGCTACGAATCCCTAGCTTGCATCTCCAGAGTAGTCGCTGACTGGTGGAGTAAGCAGGCAACAAAGAAAACATAAAGCCCTGGAGTCAGTAATGGGTAATCAGTTTAGATAAGCATCGGGCCAAATTAGATTTAACAAACAGAATCAGGATCAGTGAGTAAAACTACTTGCCATGATTGTTGCTCAAGGGCACTAAGGGGGAGTACTATTGCTATTGGGGAAGCGCTATTATTGAGGCCACTAAGAGAGTGCACTATTAGTATTCAGGCCACTATAGTTAATATCTCCAAAAATAATAGTGACATATTACCATTGGAGCACTATTGCTATTAGGGCCATTAAGGAGGTGCACTATTGCTATTGGGGACATTAAGGAGACGCACTATTGCTATTGGGGCCAATAAGTGGGCGCACTATTGCAATTGGGGCCATTAGGGGCTAACCTGTTGGAAACGGAATACTCTTTTAAAACATTGCCAAGTTTCACATATAAATAACCCATACACACCCTCCCTCCCTATCCCACAAAAACCCCACTACCTCCCACCAACTCCCTCCCTATTCCACAAACCCCCACCACCTCCCTCCCTATCCCACGAACCCCCACCACCTCCCTCCCTATCCCACAAACCCCACCCCTCTCCCATATAACCTCTCCAAACCTAACTTTTAATTTTTTACAAACAAATTTCCTATAATGCTAAATTCCTCTAACATTTTTGTATTCACAATTGCCTGCTCAGCAATTGCACTACCACAGCCAGACTTGGCGCTGGCTACTCTGGGTAGCAGAGGCTAGGGACCGCAGGTTTTCACCCTTTAACCCCTGTACAGGGATCTGGACTCCGCTGCTACGAATCCCTAGCTTGCATCTCCAGAGTAGTCGCTGACTGGTGGAGTAAGCAGGCAACAAAGAAAACATAAAGCCCTGGAGTCAGTAATGGGTAATCAGTTTAGATAAGCATCGGGCCAAATCAGATTTAACAAACAGAATCAGGATCAGTGAGTAAAACTACTTGCCATGATTGTTGCTCAAGGGCACTAAGGGGGAGCACTATTGCTATTGGGAAGCGTTATTATTGAGGCCACTAAGAGAGTGCACTATTAGTATTCAGGCCACTGTAGTTAATATCTCTAAAAATAATAGTGACATATTACCATTGGAGCACTATTGCTATTGGGGACATTAAGGAGACGCACTATTGCTATTGGGGCCAATAAGTGGGCGCACTATTGCAATTGGGGCCATTAGGGGCTAACCTGTTGGAAACGGAATACTCTTTTAAAACATTGCCAAGTTTCACATATAAATAACCCATACACACCCTCCCTCCCTATCCCACAAAAACCCCACTACCTCCCACCAACTCCCTCCCTATTCCACAAACCCCCACCACCTCCCTCCCTATCCCACGAACCCCCACCACCTCCCTCCCTATCCCACAAACCCCACCCCTCTCCCATATAACCTCTCCAAACCTAACTTTTAATTTTTTACAAACAAATTTCCTATAATGCTAAATTCCTCTAACATTTTTGTATTCACAATTGCCTGCTCAGCAATTGCACTACCACAGCCAGACTTGGCGCTGGCTACTCTGGGTAGCAGAGGCTAGGGACCGCAGGTTTTCACCCTTTAACCCCTGTACAGGGATCTGGACTCTGCTGCTACGAATCCCTAGCTTGCATCTCCAGAGTAGTCGCTGACTGGTGGAGTAAGCAGGCAACAAAGAAAACATAAAGCCCTGGAGTCAGTAATGGGTAATCAGTTTAGATAAGCATCGGGCCAAATCAGATTTAACAAACAGAATCAGGATCAGTGAGTAAAACTACTTGCCATGATTGCTGCTCAAGGGCACTAAGGGGGAGCACTATTGCTATTGGGAAGCGCTATTATTGAGGCCACTAAGAGAGTGCACTATTAGTATTCAGGCCACTGTAGTTAATATCTCTAAAAATAATAGTGACATATTACCATTGGAGCACTATTGCTATTGGGGACATTAAGGAGACGCACTATTGCTATTGGGGCCAATAAGTGGGCGCACTATTGCAATTGGGGCAATTAGGGGCTATCCTGTTGGAAACGGAATACTCTTTTAAAACATTGCCAAGTTTAACATATAAATAACCCATACACACCCTCCCTATCCCACAAAAACCCCACTACCTCCCACCAACTCCCTCCCTATTCCACAAACCCCACCACCTCCCTCCCTATCCCACGAACCCCCCACCACCTCCCTCCCTATCCCACAAACCCCACCCCTCTCCCATATAACCTCTCCAAACCTAACTTTTAATTTTTTACAAACAAATTTCCTATAATGCTAAATTCCTCTAACATTTTTGTATTCACAATTGCCTGCTCAGCAATTGCACTACCACAGCCAGACTTGGCGCTGGCTACTCTGGGTAGCAGAGGCTAGGGACCGCAGGTTTTCACCCTTTAACCCCTGTACAGGGATCTGAACTCCGCTGCTACGAATCCCTAGCTTGCATCTCCAGAGTAGTCGCTGACTGGTGGAGTAAGCAGGCAACAAAGAAAACATAAAGCCCTGGAGTCAGTAATGGGTAATCAGTTTAGATCAGCATCGGGCCAAATCAGATTTAACAAACAGAATCAGGATCAGTGAGTAAAACTACTTGCCATGATTGTTGCTCAAGGGCACTAAGGGGGAGCACTATTACTATTGGGGACGCACTATTATTGAGGCCACTAAGAGAGTGCACTATTAGTATTCAGGCCACTGTAGTTAATATCTCTAAAAATAATAGTGACATATTACCATTGGAGCACTTTTGCTATTGGGGACATTAAGGAGACGCACTATTGCTATTGGGGCCAATAAGTGGGCGCACTATTGCAATTGGGGCCATTAGGGGCTAACCTGTTGGAAACGGAATACTCTTTTAAAACATTGCCAAGTTTAACATATAAATAACCCATACACACCCTCCCTATCCCACAAAAACCCCACTACCTCCCACCAACTCCCTCCCTATTCCACAAACCCCACCACCTCCCTCCCTATCCCACAAACCCCACCCCTCTCCCATATAACCTCTCCAAACCTAACTTTTAATTTTTTACAAACAAATTTCCTATAATGCTAAATTCCTCTAACATTTTTGTATTCACAATTGCCTGCTCAGCAATTGCACTACCACAGCCAGACTTGGCGCTGGCTACTCTGGGTAGCAGAGGCTAGGGACCGCAGGTTTTCACCCTTTAACCCCTGTACAGGGATCTGGACTCTGCTGCTACGAATCCCTAGCTTGCATCTCCAGAGTAGTCGCTGACTGGTGGAGTAAGCAGGCAACAAAGAAAACATAAAGCCCTGGAGTCAGTAATGGGTAATCAGTTTAGATAAGCATCGGGCCAAATCAGATTTAACAAACAGAATCAGGATCAGTGAGTAAAACTACTTGCCATGATTGCTGCTCAAGGGCACTAAGGGGGAGCACTATTGCTATTGGGAAGCGCTATTATTGAGGCCACTAAGAGAGTGCACTATTAGTATTCAGGCCACTGTAGTTAATATCTCTAAAAATAATAGTGACATATTACCATTGGAGCACTATTGCTATTGGGGACATTAAGGAGACGCACTATTGCTATTGGGGCCAATAAGTGGGCGCACTATTGCAATTGGGGCAATTAGGGGCTATCCTGTTGGAAACGGAATACTCTTTTAAAACATTGCCAAGTTTAACATATAAATAACCCATACACACCCTCCCTATCCCACAAAAACCCCACTACCTCCCACCAACTCCCTCCCTATTCCACAAACCCCACCACCTCCCTCCCTATCCCACGAACCCCCCACCACCTCCCTCCCTATCCCACAAACCCCACCCCTCTCCCATATAACCTCTCCAAACCTAACTTTTAATTTTTTACAAACAAATTTCCTATAATGCTAAATTCCTCTAACATTTTTGTATTCACAATTGCCTGCTCAGCAATTGCACTACCACAGCCAGACTTGGCGCTGGCTACTCTGGGTAGCAGAGGCTAGGGACCGCAGGTTTTCACCCTTTAACCCCTGTACAGGGATCTGAACTCCGCTGCTACGAATCCCTAGCTTGCATCTCCAGAGTAGTCGCTGACTGGTGGAGTAAGCAGGCAACAAAGAAAACATAAAGCCCTGGAGTCAGTAATGGGTAATCAGTTTAGATCAGCATCGGGCCAAATCAGATTTAACAAACAGAATCAGGATCAGTGAGTAAAACTACTTGCCATGATTGTTGCTCAAGGGCACTAAGGGGGAGCACTATTACTATTGGGGACGCACTATTATTGAGGCCACTAAGAGAGTGCACTATTAGTATTCAGGCCACTGTAGTTAATATCTCTAAAAATAATAGTGACATATTACCATTGGAGCACTATTGCTATTGGGGACATTAAGGAGACGCACTATTGCTATTGGGGCCAATAAGTGGGCGCACTATTGCAATTGGGGCCATTAGGGGCTAACCTGTTGGAAACGGAATACTCTTTTAAAACATTGCCAAGTTTAACATATAAATAACCCATACACACCCTCCCTATCCCACAAAAACCCCACTACCTCCCACCAACTCCCTCCCTATTCCACAAACCCCACCACCTCCCTCCCTATCCCACAAACCCCACCCCTCTCCCATATAACCTCTCCAAACCTAACTTTTAATTTTTTACAAACAAATTTCCTATAATGCTAAATTCCTCTAACATTTTTGTATTCACAATTGCCTGCTCAGCAATTGCACTACCACAGCCAGACTTGGCGCTGGCTACTCTGGGTAGCAGAGGCTAGGGACCGCAGGTTTTCACCCTTTAACCCCTGTACAGGGATCTGGACTCCGCTGCTACGAATCCCTAGCTTGCATCTCCAGAGTAGTCGCTGACTGGTGGAGTAAGCAGGCAACAAAGAAAACATAAAGCCCTGGAGTCAGTAATGGGTAATCAGTTTAGATAAGCATCGGGCCAAATTAGATTTAACAAACAGAATCAGGATCAGTGAGTAAAACTACTTGCCATGATTGTTGCTCAAGGGCACTAAGGGGGAGTACTATTGCTATTGGGGAAGCGCTATTATTGAGGCCACTAAGAGAGTGCACTATTAGTATTCAGGCCACTATAGTTAATATCTCCAAAAATAATAGTGACATATTACCATTGGAGCACTATTGCTATTAGGGCCATTAAGGAGGTGCACTATTGCTATTGGGGACATTAAGGAGACGCACTATTGCTATTGGGGCCAATAAGTGGGCGCACTATTGCAATTGGGGCCATTAGGGGCTAACCTGTTGGAAACGGAATACTCTATTAAAACATTGCCAAGTTTCACATATAAATAACCCATACACACCCTCCCTCCCTATCCCACAAAAACCCCACTACCTCCCACCAACTCCCTCCCTATTCCACAAACCCCACCACCTCCCTCCCTATCCCACGAACCCCCACCACCTCCCTCCCTATCCCACAAACCCCACCCCTCTCCCATATAACCTCTCCAAACCTAACTTTTAATTTTTTACAAACAAATTTCCTATAATGCTAAATTCCTCTAACATTTTTGTATTCACAATTGCCTGCTCAGCAATTGCACTACCACAGCCAGACTTGGCGCTGGCTACTCTGGGTAGCAGAGGCTAGGGACCGCAGGTTTTCACCCTTTAACCCCTGTACAGGGATCTGGACTCCGCTGCTACGAATCCCTAGCTTGCATCTCCAGAGTAGTCGCTGACTGGTGGAGTAAGCAGGCAACAAAGAAAACATAAAGCCCTGGAGTCAGTAATGGGTAATCAGTTTAGATAAGCATCGGGCCAAATTAGATTTAACAAACAGAATCAGGATCAGTGAGTAAAACTACTTGCCATGATTGTTGCTCAAGGGCACCAAGGGGGAGTACTATTGCTATTGGGGAAGCGCTATTATTGAGGCCACTAAGAGAGTGCACTATTAGTATTCAGGCCTCTATAGTTAATATCTCCAAAAATAATAGTGACATATTACCATTGGAGCACTATTGCTATTAGGGCCATTAAGGAGGTGCACTATTGCTATTGGGGACATTAAGGAGACGCACTATTGCTATTGGGGCCAATAAGTGGGCGCACTATTGCAATTGGGGCCATTAGGGGCTAACCTGTTGGAAACGGAATACTCTTTTAAAACATTGCCAAGTTTCACATATAAATAACCCATACACACCCTCCCTATCCCACAAAAACCCCACTACCTCCCACCAACTCCCTCCCTATTCCACAAACCCCACCACCTCCCTCCCTATCCCACGAACCCCCACCACCTCCCTCCCTATCCCACAAACCCCACCCCTCTCCCATATAACCTCTCCAAACCTAACTTTTAATTTTTTACAAACAAATTTCCTATAATGCTAAATTCCTCTAACATTTTTGAGTTCACAATTGCCTGCTCAGCAATTGCACTACCACAGCCAGACTTGGCGCTGGCTACTCTGGGTAGCAGAGGCTAGGGACCGCAGGTTTTCACCCTTTAACCCCTGTACAGGGATCTGGACTCCGCTGCTACGAATCCCTAGCTTGCATCTCCAGAGTAGTCGCTGACTGGTGGAGTAAGCAGGCAACAAAGAAAACATAAAGCCCTGGAGTCAGTAATGGGTAATCAGTTTAGATAAGCATCGGGCCAAATCAGATTTAACAAACAGAATCAGGATCAGTGAGTAAAACTACTTGCCATGATTGTTGCTCAAGGGCACTAAGGGGGAGCACTATTACTATTCAGGAAGCGCTAATATTGAGGCCACTAAGAGAGTGCACTATTAGTAATCAGGCCACTATAGTTAATATCTCCAAAAATAATAGTGACATATTACCATTGGAGCACTATTGGGGCCATTAAGGAGGTGCACTATTGCTATTGGGGACATTAAGGAGACGCACTATTGCTATTGGGGCCAATAAGTGGGCGCACTATTGCAATTGGGGCCATTAGGGGCTAACCTGTTGGAAACGGAATACTCTTTTAAAACATTGCCAAGTTTCACATATAAATAACCCATACACACCCTCCCTCACTATCCCACAAAAGCCCCACTACCTCCCACCAACTCCCTCCCTATTCCACAAACCCTACCACCTCCCTCCCTATCCCACGAACCCCCACCACCTCCCTCCCTATCCCACAAACCCCACCCCTCTCCCATATAACCTCTCCAAACCTAACTTTTAATTTTTTACAAACAAATTTCCTATAATGCTAAATTCTTCTAACATTTTTGTATTCACAATTGCCTGCTCAGCAATTGCACTACCACAGCCAGACTTGGCGCTGGCTACTCTGGGTAGCAGAGGCTAGGGACCGCAGGTTTTCACCCTTTAACCCCTGTACAGGGATCTGGACTCCGCTGCTACGAATCCCTAGCTTGCATCTCCAGAGTAGTCGCTGACTGGTGGAGTAAGCAGGCAACAAAGAAAACATAAAGCCCTGGAGTCAGTAATGGGTAATCAGTTTAGATAAGCATCGGGCCAAATCAGATTTAACAAACAGAATCAGGATCAGTGAGTAAAACTACTTGCCATGATTGTTGCTCAAGGGCACTAAGGGGGAGCACTATTGCTATTGGGAAGCGCTATTATTGAGGCCACTAAGAGAGTGCACTATTAGTATTCAGGCCACTGTAGTTAATATCTCTAAAAATAATAGTGACATATTACCATTGGAGCACTATTGCTATTGGGGACATTAAGGAGACGCACTATTGCTATTGGGGCCAATAAGTGGGCGCACTATTGCAATTGGGGCCATTAGGGGCTAACCTGTTGGAAACGGAATACTCTTTTAAAACATTGCCAAGTTTAACATATAAATAACCCATACACACCCTCCCTATCCCACAAAAACCCCACTACCTCCCACCAACTCCCTCCCTATTCCACAAACCCCACCACCTCCCTCCCTATCCCACGAACCCCCACCACCTCCCTCCCTATCCCACAAACCCCACCCCTCTCCCATATAACCTCTCCAAACCTAACTTTTAATTTTTTACAACAAATTTCCTATAATGCTAAATTCCTCTAACATTTTTGTATTCACAATTGCCTGCTCAGCAATTGCACTACCACAGCCAGACTTGGCGCTGGCTACTCTGGGTAGCAGAGGCTAGGGACCGCAGGTTTTCACCCTTTAACCCCTGTACAGGGATCTGGACTCCGCTGCTACGAATCCCTAGCTTGCATCTCCAGAGTAGTCGCTGACTGGTGGAGTAAGCAGGCAACAAAGAAAACATAAAGCCCTGGAGTCAGTAATGGGTAATCAGTTTAGATAAGCATCGGGCCAAATCAGATTTAACAAACAGAATCAGGATCAGTGAGTAAAACTACTTGCCATGATTGTTGCTCAAGGGCACTAAGGGGGAGCACTATTACTATTCAGGAAGCGCTAATATTGAGGCCACTAAGAGAGTGCACTATTAGTAATCAGGCCACTATAGTTAATATCTCCAAAAATAATAGTGACATATTACCATTGGAGCACTATTGCTATTAGGGCCATTAAGGAGGTGCACTATTGCTATTGGGGACATTAAGGAGACGCACTATTGCTATTGGGGCCAATAAGTGGGCGCACTATTGCAATTGGGGCCATTAGGGGCTAACCTGTTGGAAACGGAATACTCTTTTAAAACATTGCCAAGTTTCACATATAAATAACCCATACACACCCTCCCTCACTATCCCACAAAAGCCCCACTACCTCCCACCAACTCCCTCCCTATTCCACAAACCCTACCACCTCCCTCCCTATCCCACGAACCCCCACCACCTCCCTCCCTATCCCACAAACCCCACCCCTCTCCCATATAACCTCTCCAAACCTAACTTTTAATTTTTTACAAACAAATTTCCTATAATGCTAAATTCTTCTAACATTTTTGTATTCACAATTGCCTGCTCAGCAATTGCACTACCACAGCCAGACTTGGCGCTGGCTACTCTGGGTAGCAGAGGCTAGGGACCGCAGGTTTTCACCCTTTAACCCCTGTACAGGGATCTGGACTCCGCTGCTACGAATCCCTAGCTTGCATCTCCAGAGTAGTCGCTGACTGGTGGAGTAAGCAGGCAACAAAGAAAACATAAAGCCCTGGAGTCAGTAATGGGTAATCAGTTTAGATAAGCATCGGGCCAAATCAGATTTAACAAACAGAATCAGGATCAGTGAGTAAAACTACTTGCCATGATTGTTGCTCAAGGGCACTAAGGGGGAGCACTATTGCTATTGGGAAGCGCTATTATTGAGGCCACTAAGAGAGTGCACTATTAGTATTCAGGCCACTGTAGTTAATATCTCTAAAAATAATAGTGACATATTACCATTGGAGCACTATTGCTATTGGGGACATTAAGGAGACGCACTATTGCTATTGGGGCCAATAAGTGGGCGCACTATTGCAATTGGGGCCATTAGGGGCTAACCTGTTGGAAACGGAATACTCTTTTAAAACATTGCCAAGTTTAACATATAAATAACCCATACACACCCTCCCTATCCCACAAAAACCCCACTACCTCCCACCAACTCCCTCCCTATTCCACAAACCCCACCACCTCCCTCCCTATCCCTCAAACCCCACCCCTCTCCCATATAACCTCTCCAAACCTAACTTTTAATTTTTTACAAACAAATTTCCTATAATGCTAAATTCCTCTAACATTTTTGTATTCACAATTGCCTGCTCAGCAATTGCACTACCACAGCCAGACTTGGCGCTGGCTACTCTGGGTAGCAGAGGCTAGGGACCGCAGGTTTTCACCCTTTAACCCCTGTACAGGGATCTGAACTCCGCTGCTACGAATCCCTAGCTTGCATCTCCAGAGTAGTCGCTGACTGGTGGAGTAAGCAGGCAACAAAGAAAACATAAAGCCCTGGAGTCAGTAATGGGTAATCAGTTTAGATAAGCATCGGGCCAAATTAGATTTAACAAACAGAATCAGGATCAGTGAGTAAAACTACTTGCCATGATTGTTGCTCAAGGGCACTAAGGGGGAGTACTATTGCTATTGGGGAAGCGCTATTATTGAGGCCACTAAGAGAGTGCACTATTAGTATTCAGGCCACTATAGTTAATATCTCCAAAAATAATAGTGACATATTACCATTGGAGCACTATTGCTATTAGGGCCATTAAGGAGGTGCACTATTGCTATTGGGGACATTAAGGAGACGCACTATTGCTATTGGGGCCAATAAGTGGGCGCACTATTGCAATTGGGGCCATTAGGGGCTAACCTGTTGGAAACGGAATACTCTTTTAAAACATTGCCAAGTTTCACATATAAATAACCCATACACACCCTCCCTCCCTATCCCACAAAAACCCCACTACCTCCCACCAACTCCCTCCCTATTCCACAAACCCCACCACCTCCCTCCCTATCCCACGAACCCCCACCACCTCCCTCCCTATCCCACAAACCCCACCCCTCTCCCATATAACCTCTCCAAACCTAACTTTTAATTTTTTACAACAAATTTCCTATAATGCTAAATTCCTCTAACATTTTTGTATTCACAATTGCCTGCTCAGCAATTGCACTACCACAGCCAGACTTGGCGCTGGCTACTCTGGGTAGCAGAGGCTAGGGACCGCAGGTTTTCACCCTTTAACCCCTGTACAGGGATCTGGACTCCGCTGCTACGAATCCCTAGCTTGCATCTCCAGAGTAGTTGCTGACTGGTGGAGTAAGCAGGCAACAAAGAAAACATAAAGCCCTGGAGTCAGTAATGGGTAATCAGTTTAGATAAGCATCAGGCCAAATTAGATTTAACAAACAGAATCAGGATCAGTGAGTAAAACTACTTGCCATGATTGTTGCTCAAGGGCACTAAGGGGGAGTACTATTGCTATTGGGGAAGCGCTATTATTGAGGCCACTAAGAGAGTGCACTATTAGTATTCAGGCCTCTATAGTTAATATCTCCAAAAATAATAGTGACATATTACCATTGGAGCACTATTGCTATTAGGGCCATTAAGGAGGTGCACTATTGCTATTGGGGACATTAAGGAGACGCACTATTGCTATTGGGGCCAATAAGTGGGCGCACTATTGCAATTGGGGCCATTAGGGGCTAACCTGTTGGAAACGGAATACTCTTTTAAAACATTGCCAAGTTTCACATATAAATAACCCATACACACCCTCCCTATCCCACAAAAACCCCACTACCTCCCACCAACTCCCTCCCTATTCCACAAACCCCACCACCTCCCTCCCTATCCCTCAAACCCCACCCCTCTCCCATATAACCTCTCCAAACCTAACTTTTAATTTTTTACAAACAAATTTCCTATAATGCTAAATTCCTCTAACATTTTTGTATTCACAATTGCCTGCTCAGCAATTGCACTACCACAGCCAGACTTGGCGCTGGCTACTCTGGGTAGCAGAGGCTAGGGACCGCAGGTTTTCACCCTTTAACCCCTGTACAGGGATCTGAACTCCGCTGCTACGAATCCCTAGCTTGCATCTCCAGAGTAGTCGCTGACTGGTGGAGTAAGCAGGCAACAAAGAAAACATAAAGCCCTGGAGTCAGTAATGGGTAATCAGTTTAGATAAGCATCGGGCCAAATTAGATTTAACAAACAGAATCAGGATCAGTGAGTAAAACTACTTGCCATGATTGTTGCTCAAGGGCACTAAGGGGGAGTACTATTGCTATTGGGGAAGCGCTATTATTGAGGCCACTAAGAGAGTGCACTATTAGTATTCAGGCCACTATAGTTAATATCTCCAAAAATAATAGTGACATATTACCATTGGAGCACTATTGCTATTAGGGCCATTAAGGAGGTGCACTATTGCTATTGGGGACATTAAGGAGACGCACTATTGCTATTGGGGCCAATAAGTGGGCGCACTATTGCAATTGGGGCCATTAGGGGCTAACCTGTTGGAAACGGAATACTCTTTTAAAACATTGCCAAGTTTCACATATAAATAACCCATACACACCCTCCCTCCCTATCCCACAAAAACCCCACTACCTCCCACCAACTCCCTCCCTATTCCACAAACCCCACCACCTCCCTCCCTATCCCACGAACCCCCACCACCTCCCTCCCTATCCCACAAACCCCACCCCTCTCCCATATAACCTCTCCAAACCTAACTTTTAATTTTTTACAACAAATTTCCTATAATGCTAAATTCCTCTAACATTTTTGTATTCACAATTGCCTGCTCAGCAATTGCACTACCACAGCCAGACTTGGCGCTGGCTACTCTGGGTAGCAGAGGCTAGGGACCGCAGGTTTTCACCCTTTAACCCCTGTACAGGGATCTGGACTCCGCTGCTACGAATCCCTAGCTTGCATCTCCAGAGTAGTCGCTGACTGGTGGAGTAAGCAGGCAACAAAGAAAACATAAAGCCCTGGAGTCAGTAATGGGTAATCAGTTTAGATAAGCATCAGGCCAAATTAGATTTAACAAACAGAATCAGGATCAGTGAGTAAAACTACTTGCCATGATTGTTGCTCAAGGGCACTAAGGGGGAGTACTATTGCTATTGGGGAAGCGCTATTATTGAGGCCACTAAGAGAGTGCACTATTAGTATTCAGGCCTCTATAGTTAATATCTCCAAAAATAATAGTGACATATTACCATTGGAGCACTATTGGGGCCATTAAGGAGGTGCACTATTGCTATTGGGGACATTAAGGAGACGCACTATTGCTATTGGGGCCAATAAGTGGGCGCACTATTGCAATTGGGGCCATTAGGGGCTAACCTGTTGGAAACGGAATACTCTTTTAAAACATTGCCAAGTTTCACATATAAATAACCCATACACACCCTCCCTCACTATCCCACAAAAGCCCCACTACCTCCCACCAACTCCCTCCCTATTCCACAAACCCTACCACCTCCCTCCCTATCCCACGAACCCCCACCACCTCCCTCCCTATCCCACAAACCCCACCCCTCTCCCATATAACCTCTCCAAACCTAACTTTTAATTTTTTACAAACAAATTTCCTATAATGCTAAATTCCTCTAACATTTTTGTATTCACAATTGCCTGCTCAGCAATTGCACTACCACAGCCAGACTTGGCGCTGGCTACTCTGGGTAGCAGAGGCTAGGGACCGCAGGTTTTCACCCTTTAACCCCTGTACAGGGATCTGGACTCCGCTGCTACGAATCCCTAGCTTGCATCTCCAGAGTAGTCGCTGACTGGTGGAGTAAGCAGGCAACAAAGAAAACATAAAGCCCTGGAGTCAGTAATGGGTAATCAGTTTAGATAAGCATCGGGCCAAATCAGATTTAACAAACAGAATCAGGATCAGTGAGTAAAACTACTTGCCATGATTGTTGCTCAAGGGCACTAAGGGGGAGCACTATTGCTATTGGGAAGCGCTATTATTGAGGCCACTAAGAGAGTGCACTATTAGTATTCAGGCCACTGTAGTTAATATCTCTAAAAATAATAGTGACATATTACCATTGGAGCACTATTGCTATTGGGGACATTAAGGAGACGCACTATTGCTATTGGGGCCAATAAGTGGGCGCACTATTGCAATTGGGGCCATTAGGGGCTAACCTGTTGGAAACGGAATACTCTTTTAAAACATTGCCAAGTTTAACATATAAATAACCCATACACACCCTCCCTCCCTATCCCACAAAAACCCCACTACCTCCCACCAACTCCCTCCCTATTCCACAAACCCCACCACCTCCCTCCCTATCCCACGAACCCCCACCACCTCCCTCCCTATCCCACAAACCCCACCCCTCTCCCATATAACCTCTCCAAACCTAACTTTTAATTTTTTACAAACAAATTTCCTATAATGCTAAATTCCTCTAACATTTTTGTATTCACAATTGCCTGCTCAGCAATTGCACTACCACAGCCAGACTTGGCGCTGGCTACTCTGGGTAGCAGAGGCTAGGGACCGCAGGTTTTCACCCATTAACCCCTGTACAGGGATCTGGACTCCGCTGCTACGAATCCCTAGCTTGCATCTCCAGAGTAGTCGCAGACTGGTGGAGTAAGCAGGCAACAAAGAAAACATAAAGCCCTGGAGTCAGTAATGGGTAATCAGTTTAGATAAGCATCGGGCCAAATCAGATTTAACAAACAGAATCAGGATCAGTGAGTAAAACTACTTGCCATGATTGTTGCTCAAGGGCACTAAGGGGGAGCACTATTACTATTGGGGACGCGCTATTATTGAGGCCACTAAGAGAGTGCACTATTAGTATTCAGGCCACTATAGTTAATATCTCTAAAAATAATAGTGACATATTACCATTGGAGCACTATTGCTATTGGGGACATTAAGGAGACGCACTATTGCTATTGGGGCCAATAAGTGGGCGCACTATTGCAATTGGGGCCATTAGGGGCTAACCTGTTGGAAACGGAATACTCTTTTAAAACATTGCCAAGTTTAACATATAAATAACCCATACACACCCTCCCTATCCCACAAAAACCCCACTACCTCCCACCAACTCCCTCCCTATTCCACAAACCCCACCACCTCCCTCCCTATCCCACAAACCCCACCACCTCCCTCCCTATCCCACAAACCCCCACCACCTCCCTCCCTATTCCACAAACCCCACCACCTCCCTCCCTATCCCACAAACCCCCACCACCTCCCTCCCTATCCCACGAACCCCCACCACCTCCCTCCCTATCCCACAAACCCCACCCCTCTCCCATATAACCTCTCAAACCTAACTTTTAATTTTTTACAAACAAATTTCCTATAATGCTAAATTCCTCTAACATTTTTGTATTCACAATTGCCTGCTCAGCAATTGCACTACCACAGCCAGACTTGGCGCTGGCTACTCTGGGTAGCAGAGGCTAGGGACCGCAGGTTTTCACCCTTTAACCCCTGTACAGGGATCTGAACTCCGCTGCTACGAATCCCTAGCTTGCATCTCCAGAGTAGTCGCTGACTGGTGGAGTAAGCAGGCAACAAAGAAAACATAAAGCCCTGGAGTCAGTAATGGGTAATCAGTTTAGATAAGCATCGGGCCAAATTAGATTTAACAAACAGAATCAGGATCAGTGAGTAAAACTACTTGCCATGATTGTTGCTCAAGGGCACTAAGGGGGAGTACTATTGCTATTGGGGAAGCGCTATTATTGAGGCCACTAAGAGAGTGCACTATTAGTATTCAGGCCACTATAGTTAATATCTCCAAAAATAATAGTGACATATTACCATTGGAGCACTATTGCTATTAGGGCCATTAAGGAGGTGCACTATTGCTATTGGGGACATTAAGGAGACGCACTATTGCTATTGGGGCCAATAAGTGGGCGCACTATTGCAATTGGGGCCATTAGGGGCTAACCTGTTGGAAACGGAATACTCTTTTAAAACATTGCCAAGTTTCACATATAAATAACCCATACACACCCTCCCTCCCTATCCCACAAAAACCCACTACCTCCCACCAACTCCCTCCCTATTCCACAAACCCCACCACCTCCCTCCCTATCCCACGAACCCCCACCACCTCCCTCCCTATCCCACAAACCCCACCCCTCTCCCATATAACCTCTCCAAACCTAACTTTTAATTTTTTACAAACAAATTTCCTATAATGCTAAATTCCTCTAACATTTTTGAGTTCACAATTGCCTGCTCAGCAATTGCACTACCACAGCCAGACTTGGCGCTGGCTACTCTGGGTAGCAGAGGCTAGGGACCGCAGGTTTTCACCCTTTAACCCCTGTACAGGGATCTGGACTCCGCTGCTACGAATCCCTAGCTTGCATCTCCAGAGTAGTCGCTGACTGGTGGAGTAAGCAGGCAACAAAGAAAACATAAAGCCCTGGAGTCAGTAATGGGTAATCAGTTTAGATAAGCATCGGGCCAAATCAGATTTAACAAACAGAATCAGGATCAGTGAGTAAAACTACTTGCCATGATTGTTGCTCAAGAGCACTAAGGGGGAGCACTATTACTATTCAGGAAGCGCTAATATTGAGGCCACTAAGAGAGTGCACTATTAGTAATCAGGCCACTATAGTTAATATCTCCAAAAATAATAGTGACATATTACCATTGGAGCACTATTGGGGCCATTAAGGAGGTGCACTATTGCTATTGGGGACATTAAGGAGACGCACTATTGCTATTGGGGCCAATAAGTGGGCGCACTATTGCAATTGGGGCCATTAGGGGCTAACCTGTTGGAAACGGAATACTCTTTTAAAACATTGCCAAGTTTCACATATAAATAACCCATACACACCCTCCCTCACTATCCCACAAAAGCCCCACTACCTCCCACCAACTCCCTCCCTATTCCACAAACCCCACCACCTCCCTCCCTATCCAACGAACCCCCACCACCTCCCTCCCTATCCCACAAACCCCACCCCTCTCCCATATAACCTCTCCAAACCTAACTTTTAATTTTTTACAAACAAATTTCCTATAATGCTAAATTCCTCTAACATTTTTGTATTCACAATTGCCTGCTCAGCAATTGCACTACCACAGCCAGACTTGGCGCTGGCTACTCTGGGTAGCAGAGGCTAGGGACCGCAGGTTTTCACCCTTTAACCCCTGTACAGGGATCTGGACTCCGCTGCTACGAATCCCTAGCTTGCATCTCCAGAGTAGTCGCTGACTGGTGGAGTAAGCAGGCAACAAAGAAAACATAAAGCCCTGGAGTCAGTAATGGGTAATCAGTTTAGATAAGCATCGGGCCAAATCAGATTTAACAAACAGAATCAGGATCAGTGAGTAAAACTACTTGCCATGATTGTTGCTCAAGGGCACTAAGGGGGAGCACTATTGCTATTGGGAAGCGCTATTATTGAGGCCACTAAGAGAGTGCACTATTAGTATTCAGGCCACTGTAGTTAATATCTCTAAAAATAATAGTGACATATTACCATTGGAGCACTATTGCTATTGGGGACATTAAGGAGACACACTATTGCTATTGGGGCCAATAAGTGGGCGCACTATTGCAATTGGGGCCATTAGGGGCTAACCTGTTGGAAACGGAATACTCTTTTAAAACATTGCCAAGTTTAACATATAAATAACCCATACACACCCTCCCTCCCTATCCCACAAAAACCCCACTACCTCCCACCAACTCCCTCCCTATTCCACAAACCCCACCACCTCCCTCCCTATCCCACGAACCCCCACCACCTCCCTCCCTATCCCACAAACCCCACCCCTCTCCCATATAACCTCTCCAAACCTAACTTTTAATTTTTTACAAACAAATTTCCTATAATGCTAAATTCCTCTAACATTTTTGTATTCACAATTGCCTGCTCAGCAATTGCACTACCACAGCCAGACTTGGCGCTGGCTACTCTGGGTAGCAGAGGCTAGGGACCGCAGGTTTTCACCCATTAACCCCTGTACAGGGATCTGGACTCCGCTGCTACGAATCCCTAGCTTGCATCTCCAGAGTAGTCGCTGACTGGTGGAGTAAGCAGGCAACAAAGAAAACATAAAGCCCTGGAGTCAGTAATGGGTAATCAGTTTAGATAAGCATCGGGCCAAATCAGATTTAACAAACAGAATCAGGATCAGTGAGTAAAACTACTTGCCATGATTGTTGCTCAAGGGCACTAAGGGGGAGCACTATTACTATTGGGGACGCGCTATTATTGAGGCCACTAAGAGAGTGCACTATTAGTATTCAGGCCACTATAGTTAATATCTCTAAAAATAATAGTGACATATTACCATTGGAGCACTATTGCTATTGGGGACATTAAGGAGACGCACTATTGCTATTGGGGCCAATAAGTGGGCGCACTATTGCAATTGGGGCCATTAGGGGCTAACCTGTTGGAAACGGAATACTCTTTTAAAACATTGCCAAGTTTAACATATAAATAACCCATACACACCCTCCCTATCCCACAAAAACCCCACTACCTCCCACCAACTCCCTCCCTATTCCACAAACCCCACCACCTCCCTCCCTATCCCACAAACCCCACCACCTCCCTCCCTATCCCACAAACCCCCACCACCTCCCTCCCTATTCCACAAACCCCACCACCTCCCTCCCTATCCCACAAACCCCCACCACCTCCCTCCCTATCCCACGAACCCCCACCACCTCCCTCCCTATCCCACAAACCCCACCCCTCTCCCATATAACCTCTCAAACCTAACTTTTAATTTTTTACAAACAAATTTCCTATAATGCTAAATTACTCTAACATTTTTGTGTTCAGAATTGCCTGTTCAGCAATTGCACTACCACAGCCAGACTTGGCGCTGGCTACTCTGGGTAGCAGAGGCTAGGGACCGCAGGTTTTCACCCTTTAACCCCTGTACAGGGATCTGGACTTCGCTGCTACGAATCCCTAGCTTGCATCTCCAGAGTAGTCGCTGACTGGTGGAGTAAGCAGGCAACAAAGAAAACATAAAGCCCTGGAGTCAGTAATGGGTAATCAGTTTAGATAAGCATCGGGCCAAATCAGATTTAACAAACAGAATCAGGATCAGTGAGTAAAACTACTTGCCATGATTGTTGCTCAAGGGCACTAAGGGGGAGTACTATTGCTATTGGGGAAGCGCTATTATTGAGGCCACTAAGAGAGTGCACTATTAGTATTCAGGCCACTATAGTTAATATCTCCCAAAATAATAGTGACATATTACCATTGGAGCACTATTGCTATTAGGGCCATTAAGGAGGTGCACTATTGCTATTGGGGACATTAAGGAGACGCACTATTGCTATTGGGGCCAATAAGTGGGCGCACTATTGCAATTGGGGCCATTAGGGGCTAACCTGTTGGAAACGGAATACTCTTTTAAAACATTGCCAAGTTTAACATATAAATAACCCATACACACCCCCCCTGCCTATCCCACAAAAACCCCACTACCTCCCACCAACTCCCTCCCTATTCCACAAACCCCACCACCTCCCTCCCTATCCCACGAACCCCCACCACCTCCCTCCCTATCCCACAAACCCCACCCCTCTCCCATATAACCTCTCCAAACCTAACTTTTAATTTTTTACAAACAAATTTCCTGTAATGCTAAATTCCTCTAACATTTTTGTATTCACAATTGCCTGCTCAGCAATTGCACTACCACAGCCAGACTTGGCGCTGGCTACTCTGGGTAGCAGAGGCTAGGGACCGCAGGTTTTCACCCTTTAACCCCTGTACAGGGATCTGGACTCCGCTGCTACGAATCCCTAGCTTGCATCTCCAGAGTAGTCGCTGACTGGTGGAGTAAGCAGGCAACAAAGAAAACATAAAGCCCTGGAGTCAGTAATGGGTAATCAGTTTAGATAAGCATCGGGCCAAATCAGATTTAACAAACAGAATCAGGATCACTGAGTAAAAATACTTGCCATGATTGTTGCTCATGGGCACTAAGGGGGAGCACTATTACTATTGGGGACGCGCTATTATTGAGGCCACTAAGAGAGTGCACTATTAGTATTCAGGCCACTGTAGTTAATATCTCTAAAAATAATAGTGACATATTACCATTGGAGCACTATTGCTATTGGGGACATTAAGGAGACGCACTATTGCCATTGGGGCCAATAAGTGGGCGCACTATTGCAATTGGGGCCATTAAAGGCTAACCTGTTGGAAACGGAATACTCTTTTAAAACATTGCCAAGTTTAACATATAAATAACCCATACACACCCTCCCTATCCCACAAAAACCCCACTACCTCCCACCAACTCCCTCCCTATTCCACAAACCCCACCACCTCCCTCCCTATCCCACAAACCCCCACCACCTCCCTCCCTATCCCACAAACCCCACCACATCCCTCCCTACCCCACAAACCCCACCACCTCCCTCCCTATCCCACGAACCCCCACCACCTCCCTCCCTATCCCACAAACCCCACCCCTCTCCCATATAACCTCTCAAACCTAACTTTTAATTTTTTACAAACAAATTTCCTATAATGCTAAATTACTCTAACATTTTTGTGTTCAGAATTGCCTGTTCAGCAATTGCACTACCACAGCCAGACTTGGCGCTGGCTACTCTGGGTAGCAGAGGCTAGGTTCCGCAGGTTTTCACCCTTTAACCCCTGTACAGGGATCTGGACTCCGCTGCTACGAATCCCTAGCTTGCATCTCCAGAGTAGTCGCTGACTGGTGGAGTAAGCAGGCAACAAAGAAAACAACAAGCCCTGAAGTCAGTAATGGGTAATCAGTTTAGATAAGCATTGGGCCAAATCAGATTTAACAAACAGAATCAGGATCAGTGAGTAAAACTACTTGCCATGATTGTTGCTCAAGGGCACTAAGGGGGAGCACTATTGCTATTGGGGAAGCGCTATTATTGAGGCCACTAAGAGAGTGCACTATTAGTATTCAGGCCACTATAGTTAATATCTCCAAAAATAATAGTGACATATTACCATTGGAGCACTATTGCTATTAGGGCCATTAAGGAGGTGCACTATTGCTATTGGGGACATTAAGGAGACGCACTATTGCAATTGGGGCCATTAGGGGCTAACCTGTTGGAAACGGAATACTCTTTTAAAACATTGCCAAGTTTCACATATAAATAACCCATACACACCCTCCCTCCCTATCCCACAAAAACCCCACTACCTCCCACCAACTCCCTCCCTATTCCACAAACCCCACCACCTCCCTCCCTATCCCACGAACCCCCACCACCTCCCTCCCTATCCCACAAACCCCACCCCTCTCCCATATAACCTCTCCAAACCTAACTTTTTATTTTTTACAAACAAACTTCCTATAATGCTAAATTCCTCTAACATTTTTGTATTCACAATTGCCTGCTCAGCAATTGCACTACCACAGCCAGACTTGGCGCTGGCTACTCTGGGTAGCAGAGGCTAGGGACCGCAGGTTTTCACCCTTTAACCCCTGTACAGGGATCTGGACTCCGCTGCTACGAATCCCTAGCTTGCATCTCCAGAGTAGTCGCTGACTGGTGGAGTAAGCAGGCAACAAAGAAAACATAAAGCCCTGGAGTCAGTAATGGGTAATCAGTTTAGATAAGCATCAGGCCAAATCAGATTTAACAAACAGAATCAGGATCAGTGAGTAAAACTACTTGCCATGATTGTTGCTCAAGAGCACTAAGGGGGAGCACTATTACTATTCAGGAAGCGCTAATATTGAGGCCACTAAGAGAGTGCACTATTAGTATTCAGGCCACTATAGTTAATATCTCCAAAAATAATAGTGACATATTACCATTGGAGCACTATTGGGGCCATTAAGGAGGTGCACTATTGCTATTGGGGACCTTAAGGAGATGCACTATTGCTATTGAGGCCAATAAGTGGGCGCACTATTGCAATTGGGGCCATTAGGGGCTAACCTGTTGGAAACGGAATACTCTTTTAAAACATTGCCAAGTTTCACATATAAATAACCCATACACACCCTCCCTATCCCACAAAAACCCCACTACCTCCCACCAACTCCCTCCCTATTCCACAAACCCCACCACCTCCCTCCCTATCCCACAAACCCCACCTCTCTCCCATATAACCTCTCAAACCTAACTTTTAATTTTTTACAAACAAATTTCCTATAATGCTAAATTACTCTAACATTTTTGTGTTCAGAATTGCCTGTTCAGCAATTGCACTACCACAGCCAGACTTGGCGCTGGCTACTCTGGGTAGCAGAGGCTAGGGACCGCAGGTTTTCACCCTTTAACCCCTGTACAGGGATCTGGACTCCGCTGCTACGAATCCCGAGCTTGCATCTCCAGAGTAGTCGCTGACTGGTGGAGTAAGCAGGCAACAAAGAAAACATAAAGCCCTGGAGTCAGTAATGGGTAATCAGTTTAGATAAGCATCGGGCCAAATCAGATTTAACAAACAGAATCAGGATCAGTGAGTAAAACTACTTGCCATGATTGTTGTTTAAGGGCACTAAAGGGGAGCACTATTGCTATTGGGAAGCGCTATTATTGAGGCCACTAAGAGAGTGCACTATTAGTATTCAGGCCACTGTAGTTAATATCTCTAAAAATAATAGTGACATATTACCATTGGAGCACTATTGCTATTGGGGACATTAAGGAGACGCACTATTGCTATTGGGGCCAATAAGTGGGCGCACTATTGCAATTGGGGGCATTAGGGGCTAACCTGTTGGAAACGGAATACTCTTTTAAAACATTGCCAAGTTAACATATAAATAACCCATACACACCCTCCCTATCCCACAAAAACCCCACTACCTCCCACCAACTCCCTCCCTATTCCACAAACCCCACCACCTCCCTCCCTATCCCACGAACCCCCACCACCTCCCTCCCTATCCCACAAACCCCACCCCACTCCCATATAACCTCTCCAAACCTAACTTTTAATTTTTTACAAACAAATTTCCTATAATGCTAAATTCCTCTAACATTTTTGTATTCACAATTCCCTGCTCAGCAATTGCACTACCACAGCCAGACTTGGCGCTGGCTACTCTGGGTAGCAGAGGCTAGGGACCGCAGGTTTTCACCCTTTAACCCCTGTACAGGGATCTGGACTCCGCTGCTACGAATCCCTAGCTTGCATCTCCAGAGTAGTCGCTGACTGGTGGAGTAAGCAGGCAACAAAGAAAACATAAAGCCCTGGAGTCAGTAATGGGTAATCAGTTTAGATAAGCATCGGGCCAAATCAGATTTAACAAACAGAATCAGGATCACTGAGTAAAACTACTTGCCATGATTGTTGCTCAAGGGCACTAAGGGGGAGCACTATTACTATTGGGGACGCGCTATTATTGAGGCCACTAAGAGAGTGCACTATTAGTATTCAGGCCACTGTAGTTAATATCTCTAAAAATAATAGTGACATATTACCATTGGAGCACTATTGCTATTGGGGACATTAAGGAGACGCACTATTGCTATAGGGGCCAATAAGTGGGCGCACTATTGCAATTGGGGCCATTAGGGGCTAACCTGTTGGAAACGGAATACTCTTTTAAAACATTGCCAAGTTTAACATATAAATAACCCATACACACCCTCCCTATCCCACAAAAACCCCACTACCTCCCACCAACTCCCTCCCTATTCCACAAACCCCACCACCTCCCTCCCTATCCCACAAAACCCACCCCTCTCCCATATAACCTGTCGAAACCTAACTTTTAAATTTTTTCAAACAAATTTCCTATAATGCTAAATTCCTCTAACATTTTTGTATTCACAATTGCCTGCTCAGCAATTGCACTACCACAGCCAGACTTGGCGCTGGCTACTCTGGGTAGCAGAGGCTAGGGACCGCAGGTTTTCACCCTTTAACCCCTGTACAGGGATCTGGACTCCGCTGCTACGAATCCCTAGCTTGCATCTCCAGAGTAGTCGCTGACTGGTGGAGTAAGCAGGCAACAAAGAAAACATAAAGCCCTGGAGTCAGTAATGGGTAATCAGTTTAGATAAGCATCGGGCCAAATCAGATTTAACAAACAGAATCAGGATCAGTGAGTAAAACTACTTGCCATGATTGTTGCTCAAGGGCACTAAGGGGGAGCACTATTGCTATTGGGAAGCGCTATTATTGAGGCCACTAAGAGAGTGCACTATTAGTATTCAGGCCACTGTAGTTAATATCTCTAAAAATAATAGTGACATATTACCATTGGAGCACTATTGCTATTGGGGACATTAAGGAGACACACTATTGCTATTGGGGCCAATAAGTGGGCGCACTATTGCAATTGGGGCCATTAGGGGCTAACCTGTTGGAAACGGAATACTCTTTTAAAACATTGCCAAGTTTAACATATAAATAACCCATACACACCCTCCCTATCCCACAAAAACCCCACTACCTCCCACCAACTCCCTCCCTATTCCACAAACCCCACCACCTCCCTCCCTATCCCACAAACCCCACCACCTCCCTCCCTATCCCACAAACCCCCACCACCTCCCTCCCTATTCCACAAACCCCACCACCTCCCTCCCTATCCCACAAACCCCCACCACCTCCCTCCCTATCCCACGAACCCCCACCACCTCCCTCCCTATCCCACAAACCCCACCCCTCTCCCATATAACCTCTCAAACCTAACTTTTAATTTTTTACAAACAAATTTCCTATAATGCTAAATTACTCTAACATTTTTGTGTTCAGAATTGCCTGTTCAGCAATTGCACTACCACAGCCAGACTTGGCGCTGGCTACTCTGGGTAGCAGAGGCTAGGGACCGCAGGTTTTCACCCTTTAACCCCTGTACAGGGATCTGGACTTCGCTGCTACGAATCCCTAGCTTGCATCTCCAGAGTAGTCGCTGACTGGTGGAGTAAGCAGGCAACAAAGAAAACATAAAGCCCTGGAGTCAGTAATGGGTAATCAGTTTAGATAAGCATCGGGCCAAATCAGATTTAACAAACAGAATCAGGATCAGTGAGTAAAACTACTTGCCATGATTGTTGCTCAAGGGCACTAAGGGGGAGTACTATTGCTATTGGGGAAGCGCTATTATTGAGGCCACTAAGAGAGTGCACTATTAGTATTCAGGCCACTATAGTTAATATCTCCCAAAATAATAGTGACATATTACCATTGGAGCACTATTGCTATTAGGGCCATTAAGGAGGTGCACTATTGCTATTGGGGACATTAAGGAGACGCACTATTGCTATTGGGGCCAATAAGTGGGCGCACTATTGCAATTGGGGCCATTAGGGGCTAACCTGTTGGAAACGGAATACTCTTTTAAAACATTGCCAAGTTTAACATATAAATAACCCATACACACCCTCCCTGCCTATCCCACAAAAACCCCACTACCTCCCACCAACTCCCTCCCTATTCCACAAACCCCACCACCTCCCTCCCTATCCCACGAACCCCCACCACCTCCCTCCCTATCCCACAAACCCCACCCCTCTCCCATATAACCTCTCCAAACCTAACTTTTAATTTTTTACAAACAAATTTCCTGTAATGCTAAATTCCTCTAACATTTTTGTATTCACAATTGCCTGCTCAGCAATTGCACTACCACAGCCAGACTTGGCGCTGGCTACTCTGGGTAGCAGAGGCTAGGGACCGCAGGTTTTCACCCTTTAACCCCTGTACAGGGATCTGGACTCCGCTGCTACGAATCCCTAGCTTGCATCTCCAGAGTAGTCGCTGACTGGTGGAGTAAGCAGGCAACAAAGAAAACATAAAGCCCTGGAGTCAGTAATGGGTAATCAGTTTAGATAAGCATCGGGCCAAATCAGATTTAACAAACAGAATCAGGATCACTGAGTAAAAATACTTGCCATGATTGTTGCTCATGGGCACTAAGGGGGAGCACTATTACTATTGGGGACGCGCTATTATTGAGGCCACTAAGAGAGTGCACTATTAGTATTCAGGCCACTGTAGTTAATATCTCTAAAAATAATAGTGACATATTACCATTGGAGCACTATTGCTATTGGGGACATTAAGGAGACGCACTATTGCCATTGGGGCCAATAAGTGGGCGCACTATTGCAATTGGGGCCATTAAAGGCTAACCTGTTGGAAACGGAATACTCTTTTAAAACATTGCCAAGTTTAACATATAAATAACCCATACACACCCTCCCTATCCCACAAAAACCCCACTACCTCCCACCAACTCCCTCCCTATTCCACAAACCCCACCACCTCCCTCCCTATCCCACAAACCCCCACCACCTCCCTCCCTATCCCACAAACCCCACCACATCCCTCCCTACCCCACAAACCCCACCACCTCCCTCCCTATCCCACGAACCCCCACCACCTCCCTCCCTATCCCACAAACCCCACCCCTCTCCCATATAACCTCTCAAACCTAACTTTTAATTTTTTACAAACAAATTTCCTATAATGCTAAATTACTCTAACATTTTTGTGTTCAGAATTGCCTGTTCAGCAATTGCACTACCACAGCCAGACTTGGCGCTGGCTACTCTGGGTAGCAGAGGCTAGGTTCCGCAGGTTTTCACCCTTTAACCCCTGTACAGGGATCTGGACTCCGCTGCTACGAATCCCTAGCTTGCATCTCCAGAGTAGTCGCTGACTGGTGGAGTAAGCAGGCAACAAAGAAAACAACAAGCCCTGAAGTCAGTAATGGGTAATCAGTTTAGATAAGCATTGGGCCAAATCAGATTTAACAAACAGAATCAGGATCAGTGAGTAAAACTACTTGCCATGATTGTTGCTCAAGGGCACTAAGGGGGAGCACTATTGCTATTGGGGAAGCGCTATTATTGAGGCCACTAAGAGAGTGCACTATTAGTATTCAGGCCACTATAGTTAATATCTCCAAAAATAATAGTGACATATTACCATTGGAGCACTATTGCTATTAGGGCCATTAAGGAGGTGCACTATTGCTATTGGGGACATTAAGGAGACGCACTATTGCAATTGGGGCCATTAGGGGCTAACCTGTTGGAAACGGAATACTCTTTTAAAACATTGCCAAGTTTCACATATAAATAACCCATACACACCCTCCCTCCCTATCCCACAAAAACCCCACTACCTCCCACCAACTCCCTCCCTATTCCACAAACCCCACCACCTCCCTCCCTATCCCACGAACCCCCACCACCTCCCTCCCTATCCCACAAACCCCACCCCTCTCCCATATAACCTCTCCAAACCTAACTTTTTATTTTTTACAAACAAACTTCCTATAATGCTAAATTCCTCTAACATTTTTGTATTCACAATTGCCTGCTCAGCAATTGCACTACCACAGCCAGACTTGGCGCTGGCTACTCTGGGTAGCAGAGGCTAGGGACCGCAGGTTTTCACCCTTTAACCCCTGTACAGGGATCTGGACTCCGCTGCTACGAATCCCTAGCTTGCATCTCCAGAGTAGTCGCTGACTGGTGGAGTAAGCAGGCAACAAAGAAAACATAAAGCCCTGGAGTCAGTAATGGGTAATCAGTTTAGATAAGCATCAGGCCAAATCAGATTTAACAAACAGAATCAGGATCAGTGAGTAAAACTACTTGCCATGATTGTTGCTCAAGAGCACTAAGGGGGAGCACTATTACTATTCAGGAAGCGCTAATATTGAGGCCACTAAGAGAGTGCACTATTAGTATTCAGGCCACTATAGTTAATATCTCCAAAAATAATAGTGACATATTACCATTGGAGCACTATTGGGGCCATTAAGGAGGTGCACTATTGCTATTGGGGACCTTAAGGAGATGCACTATTGCTATTGAGGCCAATAAGTGGGCGCACTATTGCAATTGGGGCCATTAGGGGCTAACCTGTTGGAAACGGAATACTCTTTTAAAACATTGCCAAGTTTCACATATAAATAACCCATACACACCCTCCCTATCCCACAAAAACCCCACTACCTCCCACCAACTCCCTCCCTATTCCACAAACCCCACCACCTCCCTCCCTATCCCACAAACCCCACCTCTCTCCCATATAACCTCTCAAACCTAACTTTTAATTTTTTACAAACAAATTTCCTATAATGCTAAATTACTCTAACATTTTTGTGTTCAGAATTGCCTGTTCAGCAATTGCACTACCACAGCCAGACTTGGCGCTGGCTACTCTGGGTAGCAGAGGCTAGGGACCGCAGGTTTTCACCCTTTAACCCCTGTACAGGGATCTGGACTCCGCTGCTACGAATCCCGAGCTTGCATCTCCAGAGTAGTCGCTGACTGGTGGAGTAAGCAGGCAACAAAGAAAACATAAAGCCCTGGAGTCAGTAATGGGTAATCAGTTTAGATAAGCATCGGGCCAAATCAGATTTAACAAACAGAATCAGGATCAGTGAGTAAAACTACTTGCCATGATTGTTGTTTAAGGGCACTAAAGGGGAGCACTATTGCTATTGGGAAGCGCTATTATTGAGGCCACTAAGAGAGTGCACTATTAGTATTCAGGCCACTGTAGTTAATATCTCTAAAAATAATAGTGACATATTACCATTGGAGCACTATTGCTATTGGGGACATTAAGGAGACGCACTATTGCTATTGGGGCCAATAAGTGGGCGCACTATTGCAATTGGGGGCATTAGGGGCTAACCTGTTGGAAACGGAATACTCTTTTAAAACATTGCCAAGTTAACATATAAATAACCCATACACACCCTCCCTATCCCACAAAAACCCCACTACCTCCCACCAACTCCCTCCCTATTCCACAAACCCCACCACCTCCCTCCCTATCCCACGAACCCCCACCACCTCCCTCCCTATCCCACAAACCCCACCCCACTCCCATATAACCTCTCCAAACCTAACTTTTAATTTTTTACAAACAAATTTCCTATAATGCTAAATTCCTCTAACATTTTTGTATTCACAATTCCCTGCTCAGCAATTGCACTACCACAGCCAGACTTGGCGCTGGCTACTCTGGGTAGCAGAGGCTAGGGACCGCAGGTTTTCACCCTTTAACCCCTGTACAGGGATCTGGACTCCGCTGCTACGAATCCCTAGCTTGCATCTCCAGAGTAGTCGCTGACTGGTGGAGTAAGCAGGCAACAAAGAAAACATAAAGCCCTGGAGTCAGTAATGGGTAATCAGTTTAGATAGGCATCGGGCCAAATCAGATTTAACAAACAGAATCAGGATCACTGAGTAAAACTACTTGCCATGATTGTTGCTCAAGGGCACTAAGGGGGAGCACTATTACTATTGGGGACGCGCTATTATTGAGGCCACTAAGAGAGTGCACTATTAGTATTCAGGCCACTGTAGTTAATATCTCTAAAAATAATAGTGACATATTACCATTGGAGCACTATTGCTATTGGGGACATTAAGGAGACGCACTATTGCTATAGGGGCCAATAAGTGGGCGCACTATTGCAATTGGGGCCATTAGGGGCTAACCTGTTGGAAACGGAATACTCTTTTAAAACATTGCCAAGTTTAACATATAAATAACCCATACACACCCTCCCTATCCCACAAAAACCCCACTACCTCCCACCAACTCCCTCCCTATTCCACAAACCCCACCACCTCCCTCCCTATCCCACAAAACCCACCCCTCTCCCATATAACCTGTCGAAACCTAACTTTTAAATTTTTTCAAACAAATTTCCTATAATGCTAAATTCCTCTAACATTTTTGTATTCACAATTGCCTGCTCAGCAATTGCACTACCACAGCCAGACTTGGCGCTGGCTACTCTGGGTAGCAGAGGCTAGGGACCGCAGGTTTTCACCCTTTAACCCCTGTACAGGGATCTGGACTCCGCTGCTACGAATCCCTAGCTTGCATCTCCAGAGTAGTCGCTGACTGGTGGAGTAAGCAGGCAACAAAGAAAACATAAAGCCCTGGAGTCAGTAATGGGTAATCAGTTTAGATAAGCATCGGGCCAAATCAGATTTAACAAACAGAATCAGGATCAGTGAGTAAAACTACTTGCCATGATTGTTGCTCAAGGGCACTAAGGGGGAGCACTATTGCTATTGGGAAGCGCTATTATTGAGGCCACTAAGAGAGTGCACTATTAGTATTCAGGCCACTGTAGTTAATATCTCTAAAAATAATAGTGACATATTACCATTGGAGCACTATTGCTATTGGGGACATTAAGGAGACACACTATTGCTATTGGGGCCAATAAGTGGGCGCACTATTGCAATTGGGGCCATTAGGGGCTAACCTGTTGGAAACGGAATACTCTTTTAAAACATTGCCAAGTTTAACATATAAATAACCCATACACACCCTCCCTCCCTATCCCACAAAAACCCCACTACCTCCCACCAACTCCCTCCCTATTCCACAAACCCCACCACCTCCCTCCCTATCCCACGAACCCCCACCACCTCCCTCCCTATCCCACAAACCCCACCCCTCTCCCATATAACCTCTCCAAACCTAACTTTTAATTTTTTACAAACAAATTTCCTATAATGCTAAATTCCTCTAACATTTTTGTATTCACAATTGCCTGCTCAGCAATTGCACTACCACAGCCAGACTTGGCGCTGGCTACTCTGGGTAGCAGAGGCTAGGGACCGCAGGTTTTCACCCATTAACCCCTGTACAGGGATCTGGACTCCGCTGCTACGAATCCCTAGCTTGCATCTCCAGAGTAGTCGCTGACTGGTGGAGTAAGCAGGCAACAAAGAAAACATAAAGCCCTGGAGTCAGTAATGGGTAATCAGTTTAGATAAGCATCGGGCCAAATCAGATTTAACAAACAGAATCAGGATCAGTGAGTAAAACTACTTGCCATGATTGTTGCTCAAGAGCACTAAGGGGGAGCACTATTACTATTCAGGAAGCGCTAATATTGAGGCCACTAAGAGAGTGCACTATTAGTATTCAGGCCACTATAGTTAATATCTCCAAAAATAATAGTGACATATTACCATTGGAGCACTATTGGGGCCATTAAGGAGGTGCACTATTGCTATTGGGGACCTTAAGGAGATGCACTATTGCTATTGAGGCCAATAAGTGGGCGCACTATTGCAATTGGGGCCATTAGGGGCTAACCTGTTGGAAACGGAATACTCTTTTAAAACATTGCCAAGTTTCACATATAAATAACCCATACACACCCTCCCTATCCCACAAAAACCCCACTACCTCCCACCAACTCCCTCCCTATTCCACAAACCCCACCACCTCCCTCCCTATCCCACAAACCCCACCTCTCTCCCATATAACCTCTCAAACCTAACTTTTAATTTTTTACAAACAAATTTCCTATAATGCTAAATTACTCTAACATTTTTGTGTTCAGAATTGCCTGTTCAGCAATTGCACTACCACAGCCAGACTTGGCGCTGGCTACTCTGGGTAGCAGAGGCTAGGGACCGCAGGTTTTCACCCTTTAACCCCTGTACAGGGATCTGGACTCCGCTGCTACGAATCCCGAGCTTGCATCTCCAGAGTAGTCGCTGACTGGTGGAGTAAGCAGGCAACAAAGAAAACATAAAGCCCTGGAGTCAGTAATGGGTAATCAGTTTAGATAAGCATCGGGCCAAATCAGATTTAACAAACAGAATCAGGATCAGTGAGTAAAACTACTTGCCATGATTGTTGTTTAAGGGCACTAAAGGGGAGCACTATTGCTATTGGGAAGCGCTATTATTGAGGCCACTAAGAGAGTGCACTATTAGTATTCAGGCCACTGTAGTTAATATCTCTAAAAATAATAGTGACATATTACCATTGGAGCACTATTGCTATTGGGGACATTAAGGAGACGCACTATTGCTATTGGGGCCAATAAGTGGGCGCACTATTGCAATTGGGGGCATTAGGGGCTAACCTGTTGGAAACGGAATACTCTTTTAAAACATTGCCAAGTTAACATATAAATAACCCATACACACCCTCCCTATCCCACAAAAACCCCACTACCTCCCACCAACTCCCTCCCTATTCCACAAACCCCACCACCTCCCTCCCTATCCCACGAACCCCCACCACCTCCCTCCCTATCCCACAAACCCCACCCCACTCCCATATAACCTCTCCAAACCTAACTTTTAATTTTTTACAAACAAATTTCCTATAATGCTAAATTCCTCTAACATTTTTGTATTCACAATTCCCTGCTCAGCAATTGCACTACCACAGCCAGACTTGGCGCTGGCTACTCTGGGTAGCAGAGGCTAGGGACCGCAGGTTTTCACCCTTTAACCCCTGTACAGGGATCTGGACTCCGCTGCTACGAATCCCTAGCTTGCATCTCCAGAGTAGTCGCTGACTGGTGGAGTAAGCAGGCAACAAAGAAAACATAAAGCCCTGGAGTCAGTAATGGGTAATCAGTTTAGATAAGCATCGGGCCAAATCAGATTTAACAAACAGAATCAGGATCACTGAGTAAAACTACTTGCCATGATTGTTGCTCAAGGGCACTAAGGGGGAGCACTATTACTATTGGGGACGCGCTATTATTGAGGCCACTAAGAGAGTGCACTATTAGTATTCAGGCCACTGTAGTTAATATCTCTAAAAATAATAGTGACATATTACCATTGGAGCACTATTGCTATTGGGGACATTAAGGAGACGCACTATTGCTATAGGGGCCAATAAGTGGGCGCACTATTGCAATTGGGGCCATTAGGGGCTAACCTGTTGGAAACGGAATACTCTTTTAAAACATTGCCAAGTTTAACATATAAATAACCCATACACACCCTCCCTATCCCACAAAAACCCCACTACCTCCCACCAACTCCCTCCCTATTCCACAAACCCCACCACCTCCCTCCCTATCCCACAAAACCCACCCCTCTCCCATATAACCTGTCGAAACCTAACTTTTAAATTTTTTCAAACAAATTTCCTATAATGCTAAATTCCTCTAACATTTTTGTATTCACAATTGCCTGCTCAGCAATTGCACTACCACAGCCAGACTTGGCGCTGGCTACTCTGGGTAGCAGAGGCTAGGGACCGCAGGTTTTCACCCTTTAACCCCTGTACAGGGATCTGGACTCCGCTGCTACGAATCCCTAGCTTGCATCTCCAGAGTAGTCGCTGACTGGTGGAGTAAGCAGGCAACAAAGAAAACATAAAGCCCTGGAGTCAGTAATGGGTAATCAGTTTAGATAAGCATCGGGCCAAATCAGATTTAACAAACAGAATCAGGATCAGTGAGTAAAACTACTTGCCATGATTGTTGCTCAAGGGCACTAAGGGGGAGCACTATTGCTATTGGGAAGCGCTATTATTGAGGCCACTAAGAGAGTGCACTATTAGTATTCAGGCCACTGTAGTTAATATCTCTAAAAATAATAGTGACATATTACCATTGGAGCACTATTGCTATTGGGGACATTAAGGAGACACACTATTGCTATTGGGGCCAATAAGTGGGCGCACTATTGCAATTGGGGCCATTAGGGGCTAACCTGTTGGAAACGGAATACTCTTTTAAAACATTGCCAAGTTTAACATATAAATAACCCATACACACCCTCCCTCCCTATCCCACAAAAACCCCACTACCTCCCACCAACTCCCTCCCTATTCCACAAACCCCACCACCTCCCTCCCTATCCCACGAACCCCCACCACCTCCCTCCCTATCCCACAAACCCCACCCCTCTCCCATATAACCTCTCCAAACCTAACTTTTAATTTTTTACAAACAAATTTCCTATAATGCTAAATTCCTCTAACATTTTTGTATTCACAATTGCCTGCTCAGCAATTGCACTACCACAGCCAGACTTGGCGCTGGCTACTCTGGGTAGCAGAGGCTAGGGACCGCAGGTTTTCACCCATTAACCCCTGTACAGGGATCTGGACTCCGCTGCTACGAATCCCTAGCTTGCATCTCCAGAGTAGTCGCTGACTGGTGGAGTAAGCAGGCAACAAAGAAAACATAAAGCCCTGGAGTCAGTAATGGGTAATCAGTTTAGATAAGCATCGGGCCAAATCAGATTTAACAAACAGAATCAGGATCAGTGAGTAAAACTACTTGCCATGATTGTTGCTCAAGGGCACTAAGGGGGAGCACTATTACTATTGGGGACGCACTATTATTGAGGCCACTAAGAGAGTGCACTATTAGTATTCAGGCCACTATAGTTAATATCTCTAAAAATAATAGTGACATATTACCATTGGAGCACTATTGCTATTGGGGACATTAAGGAGACGCACTATTGCTATTGGGGCCAATAAGTGGGCGCACTATTGCAATTGGGGCCATTAGGGGCTAACCTGTTGGAAACGGAATACTCTTTTAAAACATTGCCAAGTTTAACATATAAATAACCCATACACACCCTCCCTATCCCACAAAAACCCCACTACCTCCCACCAACTCCCTCCCTATTCCACAAACCCCACCACCTCCCTCCCTATCCCACAAACCCCACCACCTCCCTCCCTATCCCACAAACCCCCACCACCTCCCTCCCTATTCCACAAACCCCACCACCTCCCTCCCTATCCCACAAACCCCCACCACCTCCCTCCCTATCCCACGAACCCCCACCACCTCCCTCCCTATCCCACAAACCCCACCCCTCTCCCATATAACCTCTCAAACCTAACTTTTAATTTTTTACAAACAAATTTCCTATAATGCTAAATTACTCTAACATTTTTGTGTTCAGAATTGCCTGTTCAGCAATTGCACTACCACAGCCAGACTTGGCGCTGGCTACTCTGGGTAGCAGAGGCTAGGGACCACAGGTTTTCACCCTTTAACCCCTGTACAGGGATCTGGACTTCGCTGCTACGAATCCCTAGCTTGCATCTCCAGAGTAGTCGCTGACTGGTGGAGTAAGCAGGCAACAAAGAAAACATAAAGCCCTGGAGTCAGTAATGGGTAATCAGTTTAGATAAGCATCGGGCCAAATCAGATTTAACAAACAGAATCAGGATCAGTGAGTAAAACTACTTGCCATGATTGTTGCTCAAGGGCACTAAGGGGGAGTACTATTGCTATTGGGGAAGCGCTATTATTGAGGCCACTAAGAGAGTGCACTATTAGTATTCAGGCCACTATAGTTAATATCTCCCAAAATAATAGTGACATATTACCATTGGAGCACTATTGCTATTAGGGCCATTAAGGAGGTGCACTATTGCTATTGGGGACATTAAGGAGACCCACTATTGCTATTGGGGCCAATAAGTGGGCGCACTATTGCAATTGGGGCCATTAGGGGCTAACCTGTTGGAAACGGAATACTCTTTTAAAACATTGCCAAGTTTAACATATAAATAACCCATACACACCCTCCCTGCCTATCCCACAAAAACCCCACTACCTCCCACCAACTCCCTCCCTATTCCACAAACCCCACCACCTCCCTCCCTATCCCACGAACCCCCACCACCTCCCTCCCTATCCCACAAACCCCACCCCTCTCCCATATAACCTCTCCAAACCTAACTTTTAATTTTTTACAAACAAATTTCCTGTAATGCTAAATTCCTCTAACATTTTTGTATTCACAATTGCCTGCTCAGCAATTGCACTACCACAGCCAGACTTGGCGCTGGCTACTCTGGGTAGCAGAGGCTAGGGACCGCAGGTTTTCACCCTTTAACCCCTGTACAGGGATCTGGACTCCGCTGCTACGAATCCCTAGCTTGCATCTCCAGAGTAGTCGCTGACTGGTGGAGTAAGCAGGCAACAAAGAAAACATAAAGCCCTGGAGTCAGTAATGGGTAATCAGTTTAGATAAGCATCGGGCCAAATCAGATTTAACAAACAGAATCAGGATCACTGAGTAAAAATACTTGCCATGATTGTTGCTCATGGGCACTAAGGGGGAGCACTATTACTATTGGGGACGCGCTATTATTGAGGCCACTAAGAGAGTGCACTATTAGTATTCAGGCCACTGTAGTTAATATCTCTAAAAATAATAGTGACATATTACCATTGGAGCACTATTGCTATTGGGGACATTAAGGAGACGCACTATTGCCATTGGGGCCAATAAGTGGGCGCACTATTGCAATTGGGGCCATTAAAGGCTAACCTGTTGGAAACGGAATACTCTTTTAAAACATTGCCAAGTTTAACATATAAATAACCCATACACACCCTCCCTATCCCACAAAAACCCCACTACCTCCCACCAACTCCCTCCCTATTCCACAAACCCCACCACCTCCCTCCCTATCCCACAAACCCCCACCACCTCCCTCCCTATCCCACAAACCCCACCACATCCCTCCCTACCCCACAAACCCCACCACCTCCCTCCCTATCCCACGAACCCCCACCACCTCCCTCCCTATCCCACAAACCCCACCCCTCTCCCATATAACCTCTCAAACCTAACTTTTAATTTTTTACAAACAAATTTCCTATAATGCTAAATTACTCTAACATTTTTGTGTTCAGAATTGCCTGTTCAGCAATTGCACTACCACAGCCAGACTTGGCGCTGGCTACTCTGGGTAGCAGAGGCTTGGTTCCGCAGGTTTTCACCCTTTAACCCCTGTACAGGGATCTGGACTCCGCTGCTACGAATCCCTAGCTTGCATCTCCAGAGTAGTCGCTGACTGGTGGAGTAAGCAGGCAACAAAGAAAACAACAAGCCCTGAAGTCAGTAATGGGTAATCAGTTTAGATAAGCATTGGGCCAAATCAGATTTAACAAACAGAATCAGGATCAGTGAGTAAAACTACTTGCCATGATTGTTGCTCAAGGGCACTAAGGGGGAGCACTATTGCTATTGGGGAAGCGCTATTATTGAGGCCACTAAGAGAGTGCACTATTAGTATTCAGGCCACTATAGTTAATATCTCCAAAAATAATAGTGACATATTACCATTGGAGCACTATTGCTATTAGGGCCATTAAGGAGGTGCACTATTGCTATTGGGGACATTAAGGAGACGCACTATTGCAATTGGGGCCATTAGGGGCTAACCTGTTGGAAACGGAATACTCTTTTAAAACATTGCCAAGTTTCACATATAAATAACCCATACACACCCTCCCTCCCTATCCCACAAAAACCCCACTACCTCCCACCAACTCCCTCCCTATTCCACAAACCCCACCACCTCCCTCCCTATCCCACGAACCCCCACCACCTCCCTCCCTATCCCACAAACCCCACCCCTCTCCCATATAACCTCTCCAAACCTAACTTTTTATTTTTTACAAACAAACTTCCTATAATGCTAAATTCCTCTAACATTTTTGTATTCACAATTGCCTGCTCAGCAATTGCACTACCACAGCCAGACTTGGCGCTGGCTACTCTGGATAGCAGAGGCTAGGGACCGCAGGTTTTCACCCTTTAACCCCTGTACAGGGATCTGGACTCCGCTGCTACGAATCCCTAGCTTGCATCTCCAGAGTAGTCGCTGACTGGTGGAGTAAGCAGGCAACAAAGAAAACATAAAGCCCTGGAGTCAGTAATGGGTAATCAGTTTAGATAAGCATCAGGCCAAATCAGATTTAACAAACAGAATCAGGATCAGTGAGTAAAACTACTTGCCATGATTGTTGCTCAAGAGCACTAAGGGGGAGCACTATTACTATTCAGGAAGCGCTAATATTGAGGCCACTAAGAGAGTGCACTATTAGTATTCAGGCCACTATAGTTAATATCTCCAAAAATAATAGTGACATATTACCATTGGAGCACTATTGGGGCCATTAAGGAGGTGCACTATTGCTATTGGGGACCTTAAGGAGATGCACTATTGCTATTGAGGCCAATAAGTGGGCGCACTATTGCAATTGGGGCCATTAGGGGCTAACCTGTTGGAAACGGAATACTCTTTTAAAACATTGCCAAGTTTCACATATAAATAACCCATACACACCCTCCCTATCCCACAAAAACCCCACTACCTCCCACCAACTCCCTCCCTATTCCACAAACCCCACCACCTCCCTCCCTATCCCACAAACCCCACCTCTCTCCCATATAACCTCTCAAACCTAACTTTTAATTTTTTACAAACAAATTTCCTATAATGCTAAATTACTCTAACATTTTTGTGTTCAGAATTGCCTGTTCAGCAATTGCACTACCACAGCCAGACTTGGCGCTGGCTACTCTGGGTAGCAGAGGCTAGGGACCGCAGGTTTTCACCCTTTAACCCCTGTACAGGGATCTGGACTCCGCTGCTACGAATCCCGAGCTTGCATCTCCAGAGTAGTCGCTGACTGGTGGAGTAAGCAGGCAACAAAGAAAACATAAAGCCCTGGAGTCAGTAATGGGTAATCAGTTTAGATAAGCATCGGGCCAAATCAGATTTAACAAACAGAATCAGGATCAGTGAGTAAAACTACTTGCCATGATTGTTGTTTAAGGGCACTAAAGGGGAGCACTATTGCTATTGGGAAGCGCTATTATTGAGGCCACTAAGAGAGTGCACTATTAGTATTCAGGCCACTGTAGTTAATATCTCTAAAAATAATAGTGACATATTACCATTGGAGCACTATTGCTATTGGGGACATTAAGGAGACGCACTATTGCTATTGGGGCCAATAAGTGGGCGCACTATTGCAATTGGGGGCATTAGGGGCTAACCTGTTGGAAACGGAATACTCTTTTAAAACATTGCCAAGTTAACATATAAATAACCCATACACACCCTCCCTATCCCACAAAAACCCCACTACCTCCCACCAACTCCCTCCCTATTCCACAAACCCCACCACCTCCCTCCCTATCCCACGAACCCCCACCACCTCCCTCCCTATCCCACAAACCCCACCCCACTCCCATATAACCTCTCCAAACCTAACTTTTAATTTTTTACAAACAAATTTCCTATAATGCTAAATTCCTCTAACATTTTTGTATTCACAATTCCCTGCTCAGCAATTGCACTACCACAGCCAGACTTGGCGCTGGCTACTCTGGGTAGCAGAGGCTAGGGACCGCAGGTTTTCACCCTTTAACCCCTGTACAGGGATCTGGACTCCGCTGCTACGAATCCCTAGCTTGCATCTCCAGAGTAGTCGCTGACTGGTGGAGTAAGCAGGCAACAAAGAAAACATAAAGCCCTGGAGTCAGTAATGGGTAATCAGTTTAGATAAGCATCGGGCCAAATCAGATTTAACAAACAGAATCAGGATCACTGAGTAAAACTACTTGCCATGATTGTTGCTCAAGGGCACTAAGGGGGAGCACTATTACTATTGGGGACGCGCTATTATTGAGGCCACTAAGAGAGTGCACTATTAGTATTCAGGCCACTGTAGTTAATATCTCTAAAAATAATAGTGACATATTACCATTGGAGCACTATTGCTATTGGGGACATTAAGGAGACGCACTATTGCTATAGGGGCCAATAAGTGGGCGCACTATTGCAATTGGGGCCATTAGGGGCTAACCTGTTGGAAACGGAATACTCTTTTAAAACATTGCCAAGTTTAACATATAAATAACCCATACACACCCTCCCTATCCCACAAAAACCCCACTACCTCCCACCAACTCCCTCCCTATTCCACAAACCCCACCACCTCCCTCCCTATCCCACAAAACCCACCCCTCTCCCATATAACCTGTCGAAACCTAACTTTTAAATTTTTTCAAACAAATTTCCTATAATGCTAAATTCCTCTAACATTTTTGTATTCACAATTGCCTGCTCAGCAATTGCACTACCACAGCCAGACTTGGCGCTGGCTACTCTGGGTAGCAGAGGCTAGGGACCGCAGGTTTTCACCCTTTAACCCCTGTACAGGGATCTGGACTCCGCTGCTACGAATCCCTAGCTTGCATCTCCAGAGTAGTCGCTGACTGGTGGAGTAAGCAGGCAACAAAGAAAACATAAAGCCCTGGAGTCAGTAATGGGTAATCAGTTTAGATAAGCATCGGGCCAAATCAGATTTAACAAACAGAATCAGGATCAGTGAGTAAAACTACTTGCCATGATTGTTGCTCAAGGGCACTAAGGGGGAGCACTATTGCTATTGGGGAAGCGCTATTATTGAGGCCACTAAGAGAGTGCACTATTAGTATTCAGGCCACTATAGTTAATATCTTCAAAAATAATAGTGACATATTACCATTGGAGCACTATTGCTATTAGGGCCATTAAGGAGGTGCACTATTGCTATTGGGGACATTAAGGAGACGCACTATTGCTATTGGGGCCAATAAGTGGGCGCACTATTGCAATTGGGGCCATTAGGGGCTAACCTGTTGGAAACGGAATACTCTTTTAAAACATTGCCAAGTTTAACATATAAATAACCCATACACACCCTCCCTATCCCACAAAAACCCCACTACCTCTCACCAACTCCCTCCCTATTCCACAAACCCCACCACCTCCCTCCCTATCCCACGAACCCCCACCACCTCCCTCCCTATCCCACAAACCCCACCCCTCTCCCATATAACCTCTCCAAACCTAACTTTTAATTTTTTACAAACAAATTTCCTATAATGCTAAATTCCTCTAACATTTTTGTATTCAGAATTGGCTGCTCAGCAATTCCACTACCACAGCCAGACTTGGCGCTGGCTACTCTGGGTAGCAGAGGCTAGGGACCGCAGGTTTTCACCCTTTAACCCCTGTACAGGGATCTGGACTCCGCTGCTACGAATCCCTAGCTTGCATCTCCAGAGTAGTCGCTGACTGGTGGAGTAAGCAGGCAACAAAGAAAACATAAAGCCCTGGAGTCAGTAATGGGTAATCAGTTTAGATAAGCATCGGGCCAAATCAGATTTAACAAACAGAATCAGGATCAGTGAGTAAAACTACTTGCCATGATTGTTGCTCAAGGGCACTAAGGGGGAGCACTATTGCTATTGGGAAGCGCTATTATTGAGGCCACTAAGAGAGTGCACTATTAGTATTCAGGCCACTGTAGTTAATATCTCTAAAAATAATAGTGACATATTACCATTGGAGCACTATTGCTATTGGGGACATTAAGGAGACGCACTATTGCCATTGGGGCCAATAAGTGGGCGCACTATTGCAATTGGGGCCATTAAAGGCTAACCTGTTGGAAACGGAATACTCTTTTAAAACATTGCCAAGTTTAACATATAAATAACCCATACACACCCTCCCTATCCCACAAAAACCCCACTACCTCCCACCAACTCCCTCCCTATTCCACAAACCCCACCACCTCCCTCCCTATCCCACAAACCCCCACCACCTCCCTCCCTATCCCACAAACCCCACCACATCCCTCCCTACCCCACAAACCCCACCACCTCCCTCCCTATCCCACGAACCCCCACCACCTCCCTCCCTATTCCACAAACCCCACCACCTCCCTCCCTATCCCACGAACCCCCACCACCTCCCTCCCTATCCCACAAACCCCACCCCTCTCCCATATAACCTCTCGAAACCTAACTTTTAATTTTTTACAAACAAATTTCCTATAATGCTAAATTCCTCTAACATTTTTGTATTCACAATTGCCTGCTCAGCAATTGCACTACCACAGCCAGACTTGGCGCTGGCTACTCTGGGTAGCAGAGGCTAGGTACCGCAGGTTTTCACCCTTTAACCCCTGTACAGGGATCTGGACTCCGCTGCTACGAATCCCTAGCTTGCATCTCCAGAGTAGTCACTGACTGGTGGAGTAAGCAGGCAACAAAGAAAACATAAAGCCCTGGAGTCAGTAATGGATAATCAGTTTAGATAAGCATCGGGCCAAATCAGATTTAACAAACAGAATCAGGATCAGTGAGTAAAACTACTTGCCATGATTGTTGCTCAAGGGCACTAAGGGGGAGCACTATTGCTATTGGGGAAGCGCTATTATTGAGGCCACTAAGAGAGTGCACTATTAGTATTCAGGCCACTATAGTTAATATCTTCAAAAATAATAGTGACATATTACCATTGGAGCACTATTGCTATTAGGGCCATTAAGGAGGTGCACTATTGCTATTGGGGACATTAAGGAGACGCACTATTGCGATTGGGGCCAATAAATGGGCGCACTATTGCAATTGGGGCCATTAGGGGCTAACCTGTTGGAAACGGAATACTCTTTTAAAACATTGCCAAGTTTAACATATAAATAACCCATACACACCCTCCCTATCCCACAAAAACCCCACTACCTCTCACCAACTCCCTCCCTATTCCACAAACCCCACCACCTCCCTCCCTATCCCACGAACCCCCACCACCTCCCTCCCTATCCCACAAACCCCACCCCTCTCCCATATAACCTCTCCAAACCTAACTTTTAATTTTTTACAAACAAATTTCCTATAATGCTAAATTCCTCTAACATTTTTGTATTCAGAATTGGCTGCTCAGCAATTGCACTACCACAGCCAGACTTGGTGCTGGCTACTCTGGGTAGCAGAGGCTAGGGACCGCAGGTTTTCACCCTTTAACCCCTGTACAGGGATCTGGACTCCGCTGCTACGAATCCCTAGCTTGCATCTCCAGAGTAGTCGCTCACTGGTGGAGTAAGCAGGCAACAAAGAAAACATAAAGCTCTGGAGTCAGTAATGGGTAATCAGTTTAGATAAGCATCGGGCCAAATCAGATTTAACAAACAGAATCAGGATCAGTGAGTAAAACTACTTGCCATGATTGTTGCTCAAAGGCACTAAGGGGGAGCACTATTGCTATTGGGAAGCGCTATTATTGAGGCCACTAAGAGAGTGCACTATTAGTATTCAGGCCACTGTAGTTAATATCTCTAAAAATAATAGTGACATATTACCATTGGAGCACTATTGCTATTGGGGACATTAACCCCTTAATGACATGGCCTATTTTGAGCTTAAGGACCAAGCCTTATTTTTCAAATCTGACATCTGTCACTTTCTGTGCTAATAACTTTTGAATGCTTTTACTTATCAAGGTGATTCTGAGATTGTTTTTTCGTGACATATTGTACTTTATGTTAGTGTAAAAATTTCATCAATAACTTTTGTCCTTATTAGGAAAAAAAATCCAAATTTACTGAAAATTTGGAAAAATTCACAATTTTCAAACTTTGAATTGTTTTCTTTGTAAGATAGAAAGTGAAACACCACAACATAGTTATTAATTAACATTTCCCATAGGCCTACTTTACACAGCAATCATTTTTTAAGTGTTATTTTACTTTTTGCAGACTCCACAAAGTATATAAATTTAGCAGTAATTTTTCACATTTACTAGCAAATTTCAAAATCTAAATTTTTTAAGGACCAATGCAGTTCAGACATAGTTTTGCCGAGCCTGTATATCAGAATCCCCCATGAATTGCCCCATTTTAAAATCAGCACCCTTCAAAGTATTCAAAATGGCATTTAGAAAGTTTATTAACCCTTTAGATGTTTTACAGGAATTAAAGGAAAGTGCATCAAAAATTAGAACAGTTCCTTTTTTCTACTGATTTTCAATATAAAACCTTTTTTTTTATATAAAACAGTAGGAGTTAGCAAAGAAACAAAACTTGGAATGTATTACCCAGATTCCGCAGTTTTTAGAAATGCCCCATATGTGGACGTAGCCCGTTGTATGGGCACATGGCAGGTCTCAGAAGGAAAGGAGCGCTTCTTGTCTTTTTGAATGCAGATTTGGCAGGAATAATTTTCAGACCCCATGTAGTGTTTACAGTGCCCCTGAGGTAGCAGTACATTTGAAACCCCCAATAACTGACCCCATTTTGGAAACTACACCCCTCAGGGAATTTTTTAAGGGGTGTAGTGAGCGGTTTGAACCCACAGGTATTTGAGGAATTTTTTTTAACAATTTGAGTTGAGAACGAAAAATTCACATTTTTCACATAATGTTCAGCTTTAGGCCCAGATTTATATTTTTTACCAGTGGCAGAAGGAAAAAACGTACCCCATGATGCGTTAACCAGTTGCTCTCGAACACGGAAATGCCCCATATGTGGACGTAGCCTGTTGTATGGGCACATGGCAGGACTCAGAAGGATAGGAGCGCTTCTTGGCTTTTTGAATGCAGATTTTGCTGGAATAATTTTCAGACCCCATGTAGTGTTTGCAGTGCCCCTGAGGTACCAGTGCATTTGAAACCCCCAACAACTGACCCCATTTTGGAAACTAGACCCCTCAGGGAATTTTTTAAGGGGTGTAGTGAGCGGTTTGAACCCACAGGTATTTGAAGAATTTTTTTAACAGTTTGAGTTCAATACAAAAAAATCACATTTTTCACATAATGTTCAGCTTTAGGCCCAGATTTATATTTTTTACCAGTGGCAGAAGGAAAAAACGTACCCCATGATGCGTTACCCAGTTGCTCTCGAACACGGAAATGCCCCATATGTGGACGTAGCCTGTTGTATGGGCACATGGCAGGACTCAGAAAGAAAGGAGCGCTTTTTTTGAATGCAGATGTTGCTGGAATAATTTTCAGACCCCATGTAGTGTTTACAGTGCCCCTGAGGTACCAGTGCATTTGAAACCCCCAACAACTGACCCCATTTTGGAAACTACACCCCTCAGGGAATTTTTTAAGGGGTGTAGTGAGCGGTTTGAACCCACAGGTATTTGAGGAATTTTTTTTAACAATTTGAGTTGAGAACGAAAAATTCACATTTTTCACATAATGTTCAGCTTTAGGCCCAGATTTATATTTTTTACCAGTGGCAGAAGGAAAAAACGTACCCCATGATGCGTTACCCAGTTACTCTCGAACACGGAAATGCCCCATATGTGGACGTAGCCTGTTGTATGGGCACATGGCAGGACTCAGAAGGATAGGAGCGCTTCTTGGCTTTTTGAATGCAGATTTTGCTGGAATAATTTTCAGACCCCATGTAGTGTTTACAGTGCCCCTGAGGTACCAGTGCATTTGAAACCCCCAACAACTGACCCCATTTTGGAAACTACACCCCTCAGGGAATTTTTTAAGGGGTGTAGTGAGCGGTTTGAACCCACAGGTATTTGAGGAATTTTTTTTAACAATTTGAGTTGAGAACGAAAAATTCACATTTTTCACATAATGTTCAGCCTTAGGCCCAGATTTATATTTTTTACCAGTGGCAGAAGGAAAAAACGTACCCCATGATGCGTTACCCAGTTGCTCTCGAACACGGAAATGCCCCATATGTGGATGTAAACTGTTGTTTGGGCACATGGCAGGGCTCAGAAAGAAAGGAGCGCTTTTTTTGAATGCAGATTTTGCTGGAATAATTTTCAGACACCGTGTAGTGTTTGCAGTGCCCCTGAGGTACCAGTGCATTTGAGACCCCCAACAACTGACCCCATTTTGGAAACTACACCCCTCAGGGAATTTTTTAAGGGGTGTAGTGAGTGGTTTGAACCCACAGGTATTTGAGGAATTTTTTTTAACAATTTGAGTTGAGAACGAAAAATTCACATTTTTCCAATAATGCTCAGCTTTAGGCCCAGATTTTTATTTTTTACCAGGGGCAGAAGGAGAAAACGTAACCCATGATGTTACCCAACAGGGAAATGCCCCATATGTGAATCTAAACTGTTTTTAGGGCGCAGGGCTCAGAAGGGAAGGACTTAGCTTGTGGCTTTATGTACAAGCTGTGCGAAGTACATCGGGGTAAAACGTCAGGGCAATAAAAAAATTAAAATTTCAGGGACGTGTGGTAGATCTTAAAACACTCATTTAGGCCGCCTGCAGACGAGCAGAAATCCCGCCGCGGGATTTCCCGCGGGATTTCCGCCGCTGAAAGTCTGCATAGGAGTGCATTACAATACGCACTCCTATGCAGACGGCCGCGGTTTGGCCGTGCGAAATCTCGCGCGGCAAACAAACCGCGGCATGTTCTTATTTTGTGCGGAGCACGCACTCACCTGGCCGCCGGCTCCGGTCTGCGCATGCGCCGGCTGCGCGGCAGCCGGCACATCAAAGAGCCGGGGCCGCCAGGCGCGGGTGAGTACGCGCTCGCCCCTGCAGGCTCTGGGGTCGGATCGCGCGGCGAGATTTCTCGCTGCCGGATCCGACCCGCTCGTCTGCAGGCGGCCTTATACAGAGGCCGGGTTGTGTGGGGCACGTTTCACACTGGTATATGGTGTCTTTTCTTATCCCCTGTTTGTAGCACACTCTGCACCTCTTTTGGGTCCTTCCCTTCGTCGCAGTGGAGGGAATTTCACTGAGAAAATGCTGCCCTGGTACAATTCTTGTGGCCTCGCTTCCAGAAGTACTGGGCCTCTCCCCCACCTCCTGGTCCCCAAATATTAGGTCCTTGATAACTTCCTCTTGAAATTCAAGGAATGTCCCCCTGTGGCCTGCACCTCGGAACAGCACGTAGGCATTATACAGTGCCATCTGTACGAGGTGCACAGCCAGTTTTTTGTACCACACCCGTGTTTTCCGCATGGCTCTATAGGGCTCCAGTACCTGGTCTGATAGATCGACCCCTCCCATGTACTTATTATAGTCGAGGACGCAGTCTGGTTTGGGGGTCTCTGCACTGGTACCTCGTACTGGGCAGGGGGTACTGCTGTGGCCGTGTATTGTCGTCAACATAAGGACATCCCTCTTGTCCTTATATTTAACGCACAATACATTGTCGCTGCATTGGGCCCGGCTCTCACCCCTTCTGAGCAGTTGCCCAAGCAGCGTCTTAGGGAGGCTTTTTTGATTTTTTCCGAACAGTGCCACATGCCACTGTTCCTCTGGAAGCGAGGCACTGAAACAGGGGGACACTGGTATAAAAGTTATCCAGGTACAGATGGTAACCCTGGTCTAATAGTGGGTGCACCAGTTCCCACACTATTTTCCCTGTTACTCCCAGCACAGGGGGGGCATTCTGGGGGCTCAATTTTAGTGTCCTTCCCCTCGTAAATACGGAACTTGTGGGTGTACCCTGATGTACTTTCGCACAGCTTGTACAACTTCACACCATACCGTGCCCGCTTACTGGGCAGGTACTGGCGGAATTTTAGCCTCCCCTTGAAGTGTACCAGGGACTCGTCTACTGCAATGTTTATCTGTGGGGCATACGCCTGGGCAAACTTGGCGTTAAAATGGTCTATTACGGGCCTGATCTTATACAACCGATCGTAATTGGGGTGATCGCTGGGGGGGCACAGCTGGTTGTCATTGTAGTGCAGAAATTTTAAAATACACTCAAAGCGCGTCCTCGACATCGCCATGCGGAACATTGGGGTGTGGTACAAAATATCGGTAGACCAGTACGCCCTGATTGTTGGCTTCTTTATTAGCCCCATGGTTAGTATAAGCCCCCAACATTTTTTTATCTCTGGTGCATCCACAGGGGTCCACTTATCGGGTCTGGCATAGCTGGAGGTGGGATTTTCTTCTATAAAATTCTGGGCGTACAAATTAGTCTGGGTAACAATGTGGGCAATGAACTCTTCAGAAAAAAAAAACTTGAAGAAGTCCTTCCCTCTGAGCCCTTCCGTGTCAAATTGAATCCCTGGGTTCCCAATAAAATCAGGGATCTGGGGTCTGTAATCTTCCGGGGTACTCCAGTGAGCATCTGATGCATTGGGGTCAGTGGCGGTCCTTGGACGCCTTCTCGGGGGTGCAGGGAGCTCAGACTCGCTGGATGAGGATGAGGAAGAGGAGTCGGAGAATGCCAAAAAAGTGGGGTCGTCATCACCACTACCTGAGTCCGAGTCTGATGCAATGATTGCATACAGTTCCTCTGAAGTGTACCTCCTGCGGGCCATATTTATATAAAATGGGGCACACGGGGAAAAAGTTTTATTAGATGGGACACTGCGGGATGGGGTGACCACGGGACGGGGGTCGGAAAGAACGCGGAAACTTATGTGGTGTATTCACGTAAGTGTTTTTTTTTTTAATTTTTATTTTTTTACACAGACGAATACACTGACACAACACGGACTAACGACACACTACACACTAGACGGACTAACGACACGCTACGCTAACTAATAACGGGTGACGGGACAGGTAACGAAATGGGAACAACAGGAACTTTTTTTTTTTTTTTTTTTACACAGACGAATACACTGACAGTACACGGACTAACGACACGCTACACACTAGACGGACTAACGACACGCTACACTAACTAATAACGGGACAGGTAACGAAATGGGAACAACAGGAACTTTATTTTTATTTTTTATTTTTTTTACACCAAGGGATACACTGACTACACGCTGCGCTACACTACACTGCTGATCGCACGCTACAGCTCACTCACTACACTTCTGATCACACACTACAGATCCCTCACTCACTACACTACACTGCACTTCTGATCACTCACTCCACTCTGCTACACTACACTGCCTGATCAATCACTCACTACACTCACTACACTACACCACACTGATCACTAACACTCACTCCACTACACCACACTGATGACTAACTCCTCTCCACTACACTGATCACTAACTCCACTCTGCTACACTACACTCCACTCCACTACACTACACTCCACTACACCACACTGATGACTAACTCCTCTCCACTACACTGATCACTAACTCCACTCTGCTACACTACACTACACTACACTACACTACACTCACTCCCTGCCTAATCTACACACTAATCGCTCTTTTTTATCACAGTAGGTGCTCTATCTACAAGCACCGAATGCTTGCACATGGAGCCCCTACTGTAAACAGCGCGAAGTCCGCTGCTGCGCTGTGATTGGTCAGGGAGTTTTTCCCTGACCAATCACAGCGATCGTGGGGGAGGGACCGCTCTGATTGGTCCCCAGCCCGGACGCAGCACTTGTCTGCTGACTATGTCAGCAGACATCACTGCTGTGTCGCCGCGATTGTCACCACGGCGACACTTTAATGGCATGACGTACCAGGTACGTCATGTTGCGGGAAGTATCCCGCTACCATGACGTACCAGGTACGTCCAGGAGCGGGAAGGGGTTAAGGAGACGCACTATTGCTATTGGGGCCAATAAGTGGGCGCACTATTGCAATTGGGGCCATTAGGGGCTAACCTGTTGGAAACGGAATACTCTTTTAAAACATTGCCAAGTTTAACATATAAATAACCCATACACACCCTCCCTATCCCACAAAAACCCCACTACCTCCCACCAACTCCCTCCCTATTCCACAAACCCCACCACCTCCCTCCCTATCCCACGAACCCCCACCACCTCCCTCCCTATCCCACAAACCCCACCCCTCTCCCATATAACCTCTCCAAACCTAACTTTTAATTTTTTACAAACAAATTTCCTATAATGCTAAATTCCTCTAACATTTTTGTATTCACAATTGCCTGCTCAGCAATTGCACTACCACAGCCAGACTTGGCGCTGGCTACTCTGGGTAGCAGAGGCAAGGGACCGCAGGTTTTCACCCTTTAACCCCTGTACAGGGATCTGGACTCCGCTGCTACGAATCCCTAGCTTGCATCTCCAGAGTAGTCGCTGACTGGTGGAGTAAGCAGGCAACAAAGAAAACATAAAGCCCTGGAGTCAGTAATGGGTAATCAGTTTAGATAAGCATCGGGCCAAATCAGATTTAACAAACAGAATCAGGATCAGTGAGTAAAACTACTTGCCATGATTGTTGCTCAAGGGCACAAAGGGGGAGCACTATTGCTATTGGGGAAGCGCTATTATTGAGGCCACTAAGAGAGTGCACTATTAGTATTCAGGCCACTATAGTTAATATCTCCAAAAATAATAGTGACATATTACCATTGGAGCACTATTGCTATTGGGGACATTAAGGAGACGCACTATTGCTATTGGGGCCAATAAGTGGGCGCACTGTTGCAATTGGGGCCATTAGGGGCTAACCTGTTGGAAACGGAATCCTCTTTTAAAACATTGCCAAGTTAACATATAAATAACCCATACACACCCTCCCTATCCCACAAAAACCCCACTACCTCCCACCAACTCCCTCCCTATTCCACAAACCCCACCACCTCCCTCCCTATCCCACAAACCCCCACCACCTCCCTCCCTATCCCACGAACCCCCACCACCTCCCTCCCTATCCCACAAACCCCACCCCTCTCCCATATAACCTCTCAAACCTAACTTTTAATTTTTTACAAACAAATTTCCTATAATGCTAAATTACTCTAACATTTTTGTGTTCAGAATTGCCTGTTCAGCAATTGCACTACCACAGCCAGACTTGGCGCTGGCTACTCTGGGTAGCAGAGGCTAGGGTCCGCAGGTTTTCACCCTTTAACCCCTGTACAGGGATCTGGACTCCGCTGCTACGAATCCCTAGCTTGCATCTCCAGAGTAGTCGCTGACTGGTGGAGTAAGCAGGCAACAAAGAAAACAACAAGCCCTGAAGTCAGTAATGGGTAATCAGTTTAGATAAGCATTGGGCCAAATCAGATTTAACAAACAGAATCAGGATCAGTGAGTAAAACTACTTGCCATGATTGTTGCTCAAGGGCACTAAGGGGGAGCACTATTGCTATTGGGGAAGCGCTATTAATGAGGCCACTAAGAGAGTGCACTATTAGTATTCAGGCCACTATAGTTAATATCTCCAAAAATAATAGTGACATATTACCATTGGAGCACTATTGCTATTAGGGCCATTAAGGAGGTGCACTATTGCTATTGGGGACATTAAGGAGACGCACTATTGCTATTGGGGCCAATAAGTGGGCGCACTATTGCAATTGGGGCCATTAGGGGCTAACCTGTTGGAAACGGAATACTCTTTTAAAACATTGCCAAGTTTCACATATAAATAACCCATACACACCCTCCCTCCCTATCCCACAAAAACCCCACTACCTCCCACCAACTCCCTCCCTATTCCACAAACCCCACCACCTCCCTCCCTATCCCACGAACCCCCACCACCTCCATCCCTATCCCACAAACCCCACCCCTCTCCCATATAACCTCTCCAAACCTAACTTTTAATTTTTTACAAACAAATTTCCTATAATGCTAAATTCCTCTAACATTTTTGTATTCACAATTGCCTGCTCAGCAATTGCACTACCACAGCCAGACTTGGCGCTGGCTACTCTGGGTAGCAGAGGCTAGGGACCGCAGGTTTTCACCCTTTAACCCCTGTACAGGGATCTGGACTCCGCTGCTACGAATCCCTAGCTTGCATCTCCAGAGTAGTCGCTGACTGGTGGAGTAAGCAGGCAACAAAGAAAACATAAAGCCCTGGAGTCAGTAATGGGTAATCAGTTTAGATAAGCATCGGGCCAAATCAGATTTAACAAAAAGAATCAGGATCAGTGAGTAAAACTACTTGCCATGATTGTTGCTCAAGGGCACTAAGGGGGAGCACTATTACTATTGGGGACGCGCTATTATTGAGGCCACTAAGAGAGTGCACTATTAGTATTCAGGCCACTGTAGTTAATATCTCTAAAAATAACAGTGACATATTACCATTGGAGCACTATTGCTATTAGGGACATTAAGGAGGTGCACTATTGCTATTGGGGACATTAAGGAGACGCACTATTGCTATTTGGGCCAATAAGTGGGCGCACTATTGCAATTGGGGCCATTAAAGGCTAACCTGTTGGAAACGGAATACTCTTTTAAAACATTGCCAAGTTTAACATATAAATAACCCATACACACCCTCCCTATCCCACAAAAAACCCACTACCTCCCACCAACTCCCTCCCTATTCCACAAACCCCACCACCTCCCTCCCTATCCCACGAACCCCCACCACCTCCCTCCCTATCCCACAAACCCCACCCCTCTCCCATATAACCTCTCAAAACCTAACTTTTAATTTTTTACAAACAAATTTCCTATAATGCTAAATTCCTCTAACATTTTTGTATTCACAATTGCCTGTTCAGCAATTGCACTACCACAGCCAGACTTGGCGCTGGCTACTCTGGGTAGCAGAGGCTAGGGACCGCAGGTTTTCACCCTTTAACCCCTGTACAGGGATCTGGACTCCGCTGCTACGAATCCCTAGCTTGCATCTCCAGAGTAGTCGCTGACTGGTGGAGTAAGCAGGCAACAAAGAAAACATAAAGCCCTGGAGTCAGTAATGGGTAATCAGTTTAGATAAGCATCGGGCCAAATCAGATTTAACAAACAGAATCAGGATCAGTGAGTAAAACTACTTGCCATGATTGTTGCTCAAAGGCACTAAGGGGGAGCACTATTGCTATTGGGAAGCGCTATTATTGAGGCCACTAAGAGAGTGCACTATTAGTATTCAGGCCACTGTAGTTAATATCTCTAAAAATAATAGTGACATATTACCATTGGAGCACTATTGCTATTGGGGACATTAAGGAGACGCACTATTGCTATTGGGGCCAATAAGTGGGCGCACTATTGCAATTGGGGCCATTAGGGGCTAACCTGTTGGAAACGGAATCCTCTTTTAAAACATTGCCAAGTTAACATATAAATAACCCATACACACCCTCCCTATCCCACAAAAACCCCACTACCTCCCACCAACTCCCTCCCTATTCCACAAACCCCACCACCTCCCTCCCTATCCCACAAACCCCCACCACCTCCCTCCCTGTCCCACAAACCCCACCCCTCTCCCATATAACCTCTCCAAACCTAACTTTTAATTTTTTACAAACAAATTTCCTATAATGCTAAATTCCTCTAACATTTTTGTATTCACAATTGCCTGCTCAGCAATTGCACTACCACAGCCAGACTTGGCGCTGGCTACTCTGCGTAGCAGAGGCTAGGGACCGCAGGTTTTCACCCTTTAACCCCTGTACAGGGATCTGGACTCCGCTGCTACGAATCCCTAGCTTGCATCTCCAGAGTAGTCGCTGACTGGTGGAGTAAGCAGGCAACAAAGAAAACATAAAGCCCTGGAGTCAGTAATGGGTAATCAGTTTAGATAAGCATCGGGCCAAATCAGATTTAACAAACAGAATCAGGATCAGTGAGTAAAACTACTTGCCATGATTGTTGCTCAAGGGCACTAAGGGGGAGCACTATTGCTATTGGGAAGCGCTATTATTGAGGCCACTAAGAGAGTGCACTATTAGTATTCAGGCCACTGTAGTTAATATCTCTAAAAATAATAGTGACATATTACCATTGGAGCACTATTGCTATTGGGGACATTAAGGAGACGCACTATTGCTATTGGGGCCAATAAGTGGGCGCACTATTGCAATTGGGGCCATTAGGGGCTAACCTGTTGGAAACGGAATCCTCTTTTAAAACATTGCCAAGTTAACATATAAATAACCCATACACACCCTCCCTATCCCACAAAAACCCCACTACCTCCCACCAACTCCCTCCCTATTCCACAAACCCCACCACCTCCCTCCCTATCCCACGAACCCCCACCACCTCCCTCCCTATCCCACGAACCCCCACCACCTCCCTCCCTATCCCACAAACCCCACCCCTCTCCCATATAACCTCTCAAACCTAACTTTTAATTTTTTTAAAACAAATTTCCTATAATGCTAAATTACTCTAACATTTTTGTGTTCAGAATTGCCTGTTCAGCAATTGCACTACCACAGCCAGACTTGGCGCTGGCTACTCTGGGTAGCAGAGGCTAGGGTCCGCAGGTTTTCACCCTTTAACCCCTGTACAGGGATCTGGACTCCGCTGCTACGAATCCCTAGCTTGCATCTCCAGAGTAGTCGCTGACTGGTGGAGTAAGCAGGCAACAAAGAAAACAACAAGCCCTGAAGTCAGTAATGGGTAATCAGTTTAGATAAGCATTGGGCCAAATCAGATTTAACAAACAGAATCAGGATCAGTGAGTAAAACTACTTGCCATGATTGTTGCTCAAGGGCACTAAGGGGGAGCACTATTGCTATTGGGGAAGCGCTATTAATGAGGCCACTAAGAGAGTGCACTATTAGTATTCAGGCCACTGTAGTTAATATCTCTAAAAATAATAGTGACATATTACCATTGGAGCACTATTGCTATTGGGGACATTAAGGAGACGCACTATTGCTATTGGGGCCAATAAGTGGGCGCACTATTGCAATTGGGGCCATTAGGGGCTAACCTGTTGGAAACGGAATACTCTTTTAAAACATTGCCAAGTTTAACATATAAATAACCCATACACACCCTCCGTATCCCACAAAAACCCTACTACCTCCCTCAACCTCCCTCCCTATTCCACAAACCCCACCACCTCCCTCCCTATCCCACAAAACCCACCCCTCTCCCATATAACCTGTCGAAACCTAACTTTTAAATTTTTACAAACAAATTTCCTATAATGCTAAATTCCTCTAACATTTTTGTATTCACAATTGCCTGCTCAGCAATTGCACTACCACAGCCAGACTTGGCGCTGGCTACTCTGGGTAGCAGAGGCTAGGGACCGCAGGTTTTTACCCTTTAACCCCTGTACAGGGATCTGGACTCCGCTGCTACGAATCCCTAGCTTGCATCTCCAGAGTAGTCGCTGACTGGTGGAGTAAGCAGGCAACAAAGAAAACATAAAGCCCTGGAGTCAGTAATGGATAATCAGTTTAGATAAGCATCGGGCCAAATCAGATTTAACAAAAAGAATCAGGATCAGTGAGTAAAACTACTTGCCATGATTGTTGCTCAAGGGCACTAAGGGGGAGCACTATTACTATTGGGGACGCGCTATTATTGAGGCCACTAAGAGAGTGCACTATTAGTATTCAGGCCACTGTAGTTAATATCTCTAAAAATAACAGTGACATATTACCATTGGAGCACTATTGCTATTAGGGACATTAAGGAGGTGCACTATTGCTATTGGGGACATTAAGGAGACGCACTATTGCTATTTGGGCCAATAAGTGGGCGCACTATTGCAATTGGGGCCATTAAAGGCTAACCTGTTGGAAACGGAATACTCTTTTAAAACATTGCCAAGTTTAACATATACATAACCCATACATACCCTCCCTATCCCACAAAAAACCCACTACCTCCCACCAACTCCCTCCCTATTCCACAAACCCCACCACCTCCCTCCCTATCCCACAAACCCCACCCTTCTCCCATATAACCTCTCCAAACCTAACTTTTAATTTTTTACAAACAAATTTCCTATAATGCTAAATTCCTCTAACATTTTTGTATTCACAATTGCCTGTTCAGCAATTGCACTACCACAGCCAGACTTGGCGCTGGCTACTCTAGGTAGCAGAGGCTAGGGACCGCAGGTTTTCACCCTTTAACCCCTGTACAGGGATCTGGACTCCGCTGCTACGAATCCCTAGCTTGCATCTCCAGAGTAGTCGCTGACTGGTGGAGTAAGCAGGCAACAAAGAAAACATAAAGCCCTGGAGTCAGTAATGGGTAATCAGTTTAGATAAGCATCGGGCCAAATCAGATTTAACAAAAAGAATCAGGATCAGTGAGTAAAACTACTTGCCATGATTGTTGCTCAAGGGCACTAAGGGGGAGCACTATTACTATTGGGGACGCGCTATTATTGAGGCCACTAAGAGAGTGCACTATTAGTATTCAGGCCACTGTAGTTAATATCTCTAAAAATAATAGTGACATATTACCATTGGAGCACTATTGCTATTGGGGACATTAAGGAGACGCACTATTGCTATTGGGGCCAATAAGTGGGCGCACTATTGCAATTGGGGCCATTAGGGGCTAACCTGTTGGAAACGGAATCGTCTTTTAAAACATTGCCAAGTTAACATATAAATAACCCATACACACCCTCCCTATCCCACAAAAACCCCACTACCTCCCACCAACTCCCTCCCTATTCCACAAACCCCACCACCTCCCTCCCTATCCCACAAACCCCCACCACCTCCCTCCCTATCCCACAAACCCCACCCCTCTCCCATATAACCTCTCCAAACCTAACTTTTAATTTTTTACAAACAAATTTCCTATAATGCTAAATTCCTCTAACATTTTTGTATTCACAATTGCCTGCTCAGCAATTGCACTACCACAGCCAGACTTGGCGCTGGCTACTCTGGGTAGCAGAGGCTAGGGACCGCAGGTTTTCACCCTTTAACCCCTGTACAGGGATCTGGACTCCGCTGCTACGAATCCCTAGCTTGCATCTCCAGAGTAGTCGCTGACTGGTGGAGTAAGCAGGCAACAAAGAAAACATAAAGCCCTGGAGTCAGTAATGGGTAATCAGTTTAGATAAGCATCGGGCCAAATCAGATTTAACAAACAGAATCAGGATCAGTGAGTAAAACTACTTGCCATGATTGTTGCTCAAGGACACTAAGGGGGAGCACTATTGCTATTGGGAAGCGCTATTATTGAGGCCACTAAGAGAGTGCACTATTAGTATTCAAGCCACTGTAGTTAATATCTCTAAAAATAATAGTGACATATTACCATTGGAGCACTATTGCTATTGGGGACATTAAGGAGACGCACTATTGCTATTGGGGCCAATAAGTGGGCGCACTATTGCAATTGGGGCCATTAGGGGCTAACCTGTTGGAAACGGAATACTCTTTTAAAACATTGCCAAGTTTAACATATAAATAACCCATACACACCCTCCGTATCCCACAAAAACCCCACTACCTCCCACAACCTCCCTCCCTATTCCACAAACCCCACCACCTCCCTCCCTATCCCACAAAACCCACCCCTCTCCCATATAACCTGTCGAAACCTAACTTTTAAATTTTTACAAACAAATTTCCTATAATGCTAAATTCCTCTAACATTTTTGTATTCACAATTGCCTGCTCAGCAATTGCACTACCACAGCCAGACTTGGCGCTGGCTACTCTGGGTAGCAGAGGCTAGGGACCGCAGGTTTTCACCCTTTAACCCCTGTACAGGGATCTGGACTCCGCTGCTACGAATCCCTAGCTTGCATCTCCAGAGTAGTCGCTGACTGGTGGAGTAAGCAGGCAACAAAGAAAACATAAAGCCCTGGAGTCAGTAATGGGTAATCAGTTTAGATAAGCATCGGGCCAAATCAGATTTAACAAACAGAATCAGGATCAGTGAGTAAAACTACTTGCCATGATTGTTGCTCAAGGGCACTAAGGGGGAGCACTATTACTATTGGGGACGCGCTATTATTGAGGCCACTAAGAGAGTGCACTATTAGTATTCAGGCCACTGTAGTTAATATCTCTAAAAATAATAGTGACATATTACCATTGGAGCACTATTGCTATTAGGGACATTAAGGAGACGCACTATTGCTATTGGAGCCAATAAGTGGGCGCACTATTGCAATTGGGGCCATTAAAGGCTAACCTGTTGGAAACGGAATACTCTTTTAAAACATTGCCAAGTTTAACATATAAATAACCCATACACACCCTCCCTATCCCACAAAAACCCCACTACCTCCCACCAACTCCCTCCCTATTCCACAAACCCCACCACCTCCCTCCCTATCCCACGAACCCCCACCACCTCCCTCCCTATCCCACAAACCCCACCCCTCTCCCATATAACCTCTCCAAACCTAACTTTTAATTTTTTACAAACAAATTTCCTATAATGCTAAATTCCTCTAACATTTTTGTATTCACAATTGCCTGTTCAGCAATTGCACTACCACAGCCAGACTTGGCGCTGGCTACTCTGGGTAGCAGAGGCTAGGGACCGCAGGTTTTCACCCTTTAACCCCTGTACAGGGATCTGGACTCCGCTGCTACGAATCCCTAGCTTGCATCTCCAGAGTAGTCGCTGACTGGTGGAGTAAGCAGGCAACAAAGAAAACATAAAGCCCTGGAGTCAGTAATGGGTAATCAGTTTAGATAAGCATCGGGCCAAATCAGATTTAACAAACAGAATCAGGATCAGTGAGTAAAACTACTTGTCATGATTGTTGCTCAAAGGCACTAAGGGGGAGCACTATTGCTATTGGGAAGCACTATTATTGAGGCCACTAAGAGAGTGCACTATTAGTATTCAGGCCACTGTAGTTAATATCTCTAAAAATAATAGTGACATATTACCATTGGAGCACTATTGCTATTGGGGCCATTAAGGAGACGCACTATTGCTATTGGGGCCAATAAGTGGGCGCACTATTGCAATTGGGGCCATTAGGGGCTAACCTGTTGGAAACGGAATCCTCTTTTAAAACATTGCCAAGTTAACATATAAATAACCCATACACACCCTCCGTATCCCACAAAAACCCCACTACCTCCCACCAACTCCCTCCCTATTCCACAAACCCCACCACCTCCCTCCCTACCCCTCAAACCCCCACCACCTCCCTCCCTATCCCACAAACCCCCACCACCTCCCTCCCTATCCCACAAACCCCACCCCTCTCCCATATAAGCTCTCAAACCTAACTTTTAATTTTTTACAAACAAATTTCCTATAATGCTAAATTACTCTAACATTTTTGTGTTCAGAATTGCCTGTTCAGCAATTGCACTACCACAGCCAGACTTGGCGCTGGCTACTCTGGGTAGCAGAGGCTAGGGTCCGCAGGTTTTCACCCTTTAACCCCTGTACAGGGATCTGGACTCCGCTGCTACGAATCCCTAGCTTGCATCTCCAGAGTAGTCGCTGACTGGTGGAGTAAGCAGGCAACAAAGAAAACAACAAGCCCTGAAGTCAGTAATGGGTAATCAGTTTAGATAAGCATTGGGCCAAATCAGATTTAACAAACAGAATCAGGATCAGTGAGTAAAACTACTTGCCATGATTGTTGCTCAAGGGCACTAAGGGGGAGCACTATTGCTATTGGGGAAGCACTATTATTGAGGCCACTAAGAGAGTGCACTATTAGTATTCAGGCCACTATAGTTAATATCTCCAAAAATAATAGTGACATATTACCATTGGAGCACTATTTCTATTAGGGCCATTAAGGAGGTGCACTATTGCTATTGGGGACATTAAGGAGACGCACTATTGCTATTGGGGCCAATAAGTGGGCGCACTATTGCAATTGGGGCCATTAGGGGCTAACCTGTTGGAAACGGAATACTCTTTTAAAACATTGCCAAGTTTCACATATAAATAACCCATACACACCCTCCCTCCCTATCCCACAAAAACCCCACTACCTCCCACCAACTCCCTCCCTATTCCACAAACCCCACCACCTCCCTCCCTATCCCACGAACCCCCACCACCTCCCTCCCTATCCCACAAACCCCACCCCTCTCCCATATAACCTCTCCAAACCTAACTTTTAATTTTTTACAAACAAATTTCCTATAATGCTAAATTCCTCTAACATTTTTGTATTCACAATTGCCTGCTCAGCAATTGCACTACCACAGCCAGACTTGGCGCTTGCTACTCTGGGTAGCAGAGGCTAGGGACCGCAGGTTTTCACCCTTTAACCCCTGTACAGGGATCTGGACTCCGCTGCTACGAATCCCTAGCTTGCATCTCCAGAGTAGTCGCTGACTGGTGGAGTAAGCAGGCAACAAAGAAAACATAAAGTCCTGGAGTCAGTAATGGGTAATCAGTTTAGATAAGCATCGGGCCAAATCAGATTTAACAAACAGAATCAGGATCAGTGAGTAAAACTACTTGCCATGATTGTTGCTCAAGGGCACTAAGGGGGAGCACTATTGCTATTGGGAAGCGCTATTATTGAGGCCACTAAGAGAGTGCACTATTAGTATTCAGGCCACTGTAGTTAATATCTCTAAAAATAATAGTGACATATTACCATTGGAGCACTATTGCTATTGGGGACATTAAGGAGACGCACTATTGCTATTGGGGCCAATAAGTGGGCGCACTATTGCAATTGGGGCCATTAGGGGCTAACCTGTTGGAAACGGAATACTCTTTTAAAACATTGCCAAGTTTAACATATAAATAACCCATACACACCCTCCGTATCCCACAAAAACCCCACAACCTCCCTCCCTATTCCACAAACCCCACCACCTCCCTCCCTATCCCACAAAACCCACCCCTCTCCCATATAACCTGTCGAAACCTAACTTTTAAATTTTTACAAACAAATTTCCTATAATGCTAAATTCCTCTAACATTTTTGTATTCACAATTGCCTGCTCAGCAATTGCACTACCACAGCCAGACTTGGCGCTGGCTACTCTGGGTAGCAGAGGCTAGGGACCGCAGGTTTTCACCCTTTAACCCCTGTACAGGGATCTGGACTCCGCTGCTACGAATCCCTAGCTTGCATCTCCAGAGTAGTCGCTGACTGGTGGAGTAAGCAGGCAACAAAGAAAACATAAAGCCCTGGAGTCAGTAATGGGTAATCAGTTTAGATAAGCATCGGGCCAAATCAGATTTAACAAACAGAATCAGGATCAGTGAGTAATACTACTTGCCATGATTGTTGCTCAAGGGCACTAAGGGGGAGCACTATTACTATTGGGGACGCGCTATTATTGAGGCCACTAAGAGAGTGCACTATTAGTATTCAGGCCACTGTAGTTAATATCTCTAAAAATAATAGTGACATATTACCATTGGAGCACTATTGCTATTAGGGACATTAAGGAGACGCACTATTGCTATTGGAGCCAATAAGTGGGCGCACTATTGCAATTGGGGCCATTAAAGGCTAACCTGTTGGAAACGGAATACTCTTTTAAAACATTGCCAAGTTTAACATATAAATAACCCATACACACCCTCCCTATCCCACAAAAACCCCACTACCTCCCACCAACTCCCTCCCTATTCCACAAACCCCACCACCTCCCTCCCTATCCCACGAACCCCCACCACCTCCCTCCCTATCCCACAAACCCCACCCCTCTCCCATATAACCTCTCCAAACCTAACTTTTAATTTTTTACAAACAAATTTCCTATAATGCTAAATTCCTCTAACATTTTTGTATTCACAATTGCCTGCTCAGCAATTGCACTACCACAGCCAGACTTGGCGCTGGCTACTCTGGGTAGCAGAGGCTAGGGACCGCAGGTTTTCACCCTTTAACCCCTGTACAGGGATCTGGACTCCGCTGCTACGAATCCCTAGCTTGCATCTCCAGAGTAGTCGCTCACTGGTGGAGTAAGCAGGCAACAAAGAAAACATAAAGCCCTGGAGTCAGTAATGGGTAATCAGTTTAGATAAGCATCGGGCCAAATCAGATTTAACAAACAGAATCAGGATCAGTGAGTAAAAATACTTGCCATGATTGTTGCTCAAGGGCACTAAGGGGGAGCACTATTGCTATTGGGGAAGCGCTATTATTGAGGCCACTAAGAGAGTGCACTATTAGTATTCAGGCCACTATAGTTAATATCTCCAAAAATAATAGTGACATATTACCATTGAAGCACTATTGCTATTAGGGCCATTAAGGAGGTGCACTATTGCTATTGGGGACATTAAGGAGACGCACTATTGCTATTGGGGCCAATAAGTGGGCGCACTATTGCAATTGGGGCCATTAGGGGCTAACCTGTTGGAAACGGAATACTCTTTTAAAACATTGCCAAGTTTCACATATAAATAACCCATACACACCCTCCCTATCCCACAAAAACCCCACTACCTCTGACCAACTCCCTCCCTATTCCACAAACCCCACCACCTCCCTCCCTATCCCACGAACCCCCACAACCTCCCTCCCTATCCCACAAACCCCACCCCTCTCCCATATAACCTCTCGAAACCTAACTTTTAATTTTTTACAAACAAATTTCCTATAATGCTAAATTCCTCTAACATTTTTGTATTCAGAATTGCCTGCTCAGCAATTGCACTACCACAGCCAGACTTGGCGCTGGCTACTCTGGGTAGCAGAGGCTAGGGACCACAGGTTTTCACACTTTGACCCCTGTACAGGGATCTGCACTCCGCTGCTACGAATCCCTAGCTTGCATCTCCAGAGTAGTCGCTGACTGGTGGAGTAAGCAGGCAACAAAGAAAACATAAAGCCCTGGAGTCAGTAATGGGTAATCAGTTTAGATAAGCATCGGGCCAAATCAGATTTAACAAACAGAATCAGGATCAGTGAGTAAAACTACTTGCCATGATTGTTGCTCAAGGGCACTAAGGGGGAGCACTATTACTATTCAGGTAGCGCTAATATTGAGGCCACTAAGAGAGTGCACTATTAGTATTCAGGCCACTATAGTTAATATCTTCAAAAATAATAGTGACATATTACCATTGGAGCACTATTGCTATTAGGGCCATTAAGGAGGTGCACTATTGCTATTGGGGACATTAAGGAGACGCACTATTGCTATTGGGGCCAATAAGTGGGCGCACTATTGCAATTGGGGCCATTAGGGGCTAACCTGTTGGAAACGGAATACTCTTTTAAAACATTGCCAAGTTTAACATATAAATAACCCATACACACCCTCCCTATCCCACAAAAACCCCACTACCTCTCACCAACTCCCTCCCTATTCCACAAACCCCACCACCTCCCTCCCTATCCCACGAACCCCCACCACCTCCCTCCCTATCCCACAAACCCCACCCCTCTCCCATATAACCTCTCCAAACCTAACTTTTAATTTTTTACAAACAAATTTCCTATAATGCTAAATTCCTCTAACATTTTTGTATTCACAATTGCCTGCTCAGCAATTGCACTACCACAGCCAGACTTGGCGCTGGCTACTCTGGGTAGCAGAGGCTAGGGATCGCAGGTTTTCACACTTTAACCCCTGTACAGGGATCTGGACTCCGCTGCTACGAATCCCTAGCTTGCATCTCCAGAGTAGTCGCTGACTGGTGGAGTAAGCAGGCAACAAAGAAAACATAAAGCCCTGGAGTCAGTAATGGGTAATCAGTTTAGATAAGCATCGGGCCAAATCAGATTTAACAAACAGAATCAGGATCAGTGAGTAAAACTACTTGCCATGATTGTTGCTCAAGGGCACTAAGGGGGAGCACTATTGCTATTGGGAAGCGCTATTATTGAGGCCACTAAGAGAGTGCACTATTAGTATTCAGGCCACTGTAGTTAATATCTCTAAAAATAATAGTGACATATTACCATTGGAGCACTATTGCTATTGGGGACATTAAGGAGACGCACTATTGCTATTGGGGCCAATAAGTGGGCGCACTATTGCAATTGGGGCCATTAGGGGCTAACCTGTTGGAAACGCAATCCTCTTTTAAAACATTGCCAAGTTAACATATAAATAACCCATACACACCCTCCCTATCCCACAAAAACCCCACTACCTCCCACCAACTCCCTCCCTATTCCACAAACCCCACCACCTCCCTCCCTATCCCACGAACCCCCACCACCTCCCTCCCTATCCCACAAACCCCACCCCTCTCCCATATAACCTCTCCAAACCTAACTTTTAATTTTTTACAAACAAATTTCCTATAATGCTAAATTCCTCTAACATTTTTGTATTCACAATTGCCTGCTCAGCAATTGCACTACCACAGCCAGACTTGGCGCTGGCTACTCTGGGTAGCAGAGGCTAGGGACCGCAGGTTTTCACCCTTTAACCCCTGTACAGGGATCTGGACTCCGCTGCTACGAATCCCTAGCTTGCATCTCCAGAGTAGTCGCTGACTGGTGGAGTAAGCAGGCAACAAAGAAAACATAAAGCCCTGGAGTCAGTAATGGGTAATCAGTTTAGATAAGCATCGGGCCAAATCAGATTTAACAAACAGAATCAGGATCAGTGAGTAAAACTACTTGCCATGATTGTTGCTCAAGGGCACTAAGGGGGAGCACTATTGCTATTGGGGAAGCGCTATTATTGAGGCCACTAAGAGAGTGCACTATTAGTATTCAGGCCACTATAGTTAATATCTCCAAAAATAATAGTGACATATTACCATTGAAGCACTATTGCTATTAGGGCCATTAAGGAGGTGCACTATTGCTATTGGGGACATTAAGGAGACGCACTATTGCTATTGGGGCCAATAAGTGGGCGCACTATTGCAATTGGGGCCATTAGGGGCTAACCTATTGGAAAGGGAATACTCTTTTAAAACATTGCCAAGTTTCACATATAAATAACCCATACACACCCTCCCTATCCCACAAAAACCCCACTACCTCTCACCAACTCCCTCCCTATTCCACAAACCCCACCACCTCCCTCCCTATCCCACGAACCCCCACAACCTCCCTCCCTATCCCACAAACCCCACCCCTCTCCCATATAACCTCTCGAAACCTAACTTTTAATTTTTTACAAACAAATTTCCTATAATGCTAAATTCCTCTAACATTTTTGTATTCAGAATTGCCTGCTCAGCAATTGCACTACCACAGCCAGACTTGGCGCTGGCTACTCTGGGTAGCAGAGGCTAGGGACCGCAGGTTTTCACACTTTGACCCCTGTACAGGGATCTGCACTCCGCTGCTACGAATCCCTAGCTTGCATCTCCAGAGTAGTCGCTGACTGGTGGAGTAAGCAGGCAACAAAGAAAACATAAAGCCCTGGAGTCAGTAATGGGTAATCAGTTTAGATAAGCATCGGGCCAAATCAGATTTAACAAACAGAATCAGGATCAGTGAGTAAAAATACTTGCCATGATTGTTGCTCAAGGGCACTAAGGGGGAGCACTATTGCTATTGGGGAAGCGCTATTATTGAGGCCACTAAGAGAGTGCACTATTAGTATTCAGGCCACTGTAGTTAATATCTCCAAAAATAATAGTGACATATTACCATTGAAGCACTATTGCTATTAGGGCCATTAAGGAGGTGCACTATTGCTATTGGGGACATTAAGGAGACGCACTATTGCTATTGGGGCCAATAAGTGGGCGCACTATTGCAATTGGGGCCATTAGGGGCTAACCTGTTGGAAACGGAATACTCTTTTAAAACATTGCCAAGTTTAACATATAAATAACCCATACACACCCTCCCTATCCCACAAAAACCCCACTACCTCTCACCAACTCCCTCCCTATTCCACAAACCACACCACCTCCCTCCCTATCCCACGAACCCCCACCACCTCCCTCCCTATCCCACAAACCCCACCCCTCTCCCATATAACCTCTCCAAACCTAACTTTTAATTTTTTACAAACAAATTTCCTATAATGCTAAATTCCTCTAACATTTTTGTATTCACAATTGCCTGCTCAGCAATTGCACTACCACAGCCAGACTTGGCGCTGGCTACTCTGGGTAGCAGAGGCTAGGGATCGCAGGTTTTCACACTTTAACCCCTGTACAGGGATCTGGACTCCGCTGCTACGAATCCCTAGCTTGCATCTCCAGAGTAGTCGCTGACTGGTGGAGTAAGCAGGCAACAAAGAAAACATAAAGCCCTGGAGTCAGTAATGGGTAATCAGTTTAGATAAGCATCGGGCCAAATCAGATTTAACAAACAGAATCAGGATCAGTGAGTAAAACTACTTGCCATGATTGTTGCTCAAGGGCACTAAGGGGGAGCACTATTGCTATTGGGAAGCGCTATTATTGAGGCCACTAAGAGAGTGCACTATTAGTATTCAGGCCACTGTAGTTAATATCTCTAAAAATAATAGTGACATATTACCATTGGAGCACTATTGCTATTGGGGACATTAAGGAGACGCACTATTGCTATTGGGGCCAATAAGTGGGCGCACTATCTCAATTGGGGCCATTAGGGGCTAACCTGTTGGAAACGGAATCCTCTTTTAAAACATTGCCAAGTTAACATATAAATAACCCATACACACCCTCCCTATCCCACAAAAACCCCACTACCTCCCACCAACTCCCTCCCTATTCCACAAACCCCACCACCTCCCTCCCTATCCCACGAACCCCCACCACCTCCCTCCCTATCCCACAAACCCCACCCCTCTCCCATATAACCTCTCCAAACCTAACTTTTAATTTTTTACAAACAAATTTCCTATAATGCTAAATTCCTCTAACATTTTTGTATTCACAATTGCCTACTCAGCAATTGCACTACCACAGCCAGACTTGGCGCTGGCTACTCTGGGTAGCAGAGGCTAGGGACCGCAGGTTTTCACCCTTTAACCCCTGTACAGGGATCTGGACTCCGCTGCTACGAATCCCTAGCTTGCATCTCCAGAGTAGTCGCTGACTGGTGGAGTAAGCAGGCAACAAAGAAAACATAAAGCCCTGGAGTCAGTAATGGGTAATCAGTTTAGATAAGCATCGGGCCAAATCAGATTTAACAAACAGAATCAGGATCAGTGAGTAAAACTACTTGCCATGATTGTTGCTCAAGGGCACTAAGGGGGAGCACTATTACTATTCAGGTAGCGCTAATATTGAGGCCACTAAGAGAGTGCACTATTAGTATTCAGGCCACTATAGTTAATATCTTCAAAAATAATAGTGACATATTACCATTGGAGCACTATTGCTATTAGGGCCATTAAGGAGGTGCACTATTGCTATTGGGGACATTAAGGAGACGCACTATTGCAATTGGGGCCATTAGGGGCTAACCTGTTGGAAACGGAATACTCTTTTAAAACATTGCCAAGTTTAACATATAAATAACCCATACACACCCTCCCTATCCCACAAAAACCCCACTACCTCTCCCATATAACCTCTCAAACCTAACTTTTAATTTTTTACAAACAAATTTCCTATAATGCTAAATTCCTCTAACATTTTTGCATTCACAATTGCCTGCTCAGCAATTGCACTACCACAGCCAGACTTGGCGCTGGCTACTCTGGGTAGCAGAGGCTAGGGATCGCAGGTTTTCACACTTTAACCCCTGTACAGGGATCTGGACTCCGCTGCTACGAATCCCTAGCTTGCATCTCCAGAGTAGTCGCTGACTGGTGGAGTAAGCAGGCAACAAAGAAAACATAAAGCCCTGGAGTCAGTAATGGGTAATCAGTTTAGATAAGCATCGGGCCAAATCAGATTTAACAAACAGAATCAGGATCAGTGAGTAAAACTACTTGCCATGATTGTTGCTCAAGGGCACTAAGGGGGAGCACTATTGCTATTGGGAAGCGCTATTATTGAGGCCACTAAGAGAGTGCACTATTAGTATTCAGGCCACTGTAGTTAATATCTCTAAAAATAATAGTGACATATTACCATTGGAGCACTATTGCTATTGGGGACATTAAGGAAACGCACTATTGCTATTGGGGCCAATAAGTGGGCGCACTATCTCAATTGGGGCCATTAGGGGCTAACCTGTTGGAAACGGAATCCTCTTTTAAAACATTGCCAAGTTAACATATAAATAACCCATACACACCCTCCCTATCCCACAAAAACCCCACTACCTCCCACCAACTCCCTCCCTATTCCACAAACCCCACCACCTCCCTCCCTATCCCACGAACCCCCACCACCTCCCTCCCTATCCCACAAACCCCACCCCTCTCCCATATAACCTCTCCAAACCTAACTTTTAATTTTTTACAAACAAATTTCCTATAATGCTAAATTCCTCTAACATTTTTGTATTCACAATTGCCTGCTCAGCAATTGCACTACCACAGCCAGACTTGGCGCTGGCTACTCTGGGTAGCAGAGGCTAGGGACCGCAGGTTTTCACCCTTTAACCCCTGTACAGGGATCTGGACTCCGCTGCTACGAATCCCTAGCTTGCATCTCCAGAGTAGTCGCTGACTGGTGGAGTAAGCAGGCAACAAAGAAAACATAAAGCCCTGGAGTCAGTAATGGGTAATCAGTTTAGATAAGCATCGGGCCAAATCAGATTTCACAAACAGAATCAGGATCAGTGAGTAAAACTACTTGCCATGATTGTTGCTCAAGGGCACTAAGGGGGAACACTATTGCTATTGGAGAGGCGCTATTATTGAGGCCACTAAGAGAGTGCACTATTAGTATTCAGGCCACTGTAGTTAATATCTCTAAAAATAATAGTGACATACTACCATTGGAGCACTATTGCTATTGGGGACATTAAGGAGGCGCACTATTGCTATCGGGGCCAATAAGTGGGCGCACTATTGCAATTGGGGCCATTAGGGGCTAACCTGTTGGAAACGGAATACTCTTTTAAAACATTGCCAAGTTTAACATATAAATAACCCATACACACCCTCCCTATCCCACAAAAACCCCACTACCTCCCACCAACTCCCTCCCTATTCCACAAACCCCACCACCTCCCTCCCTATCCCACAAACCCCCACCACCTCCCTCCCTATCCCACAAACCCCACCCCTCTCCCATATAACCTCTCCAAACCTAACTTTTAATTTTTTACAAACAAATTTCCTATAATGCTAAATTCCTCTAACATTTTTGTATTCACAATTGCCTGCTCAGCAATTGCACTACCACAGCCAGACTTGGCGCTGGCTACTCTGGGTAGCAGAGGCTAGGGACCGCAGGTTTTCACCCTTTAACCCCTGTACAGGGATCTGGACTCCGCTGCTACGAATCCCTAGCTTGCATCTCCAGAGTAGTCGCTCACTGGTGGAGTAAGCAGGCAACAAAGAAAACATAAAGCCCTGGAGTCAGTAATGGGTAATCAGTTTAGATAAGCATCGGGCCAAATCAGATTTAACAAACAGAATCAGGATCAGTGAGTAAAAATACTTGCCATGATTGTTGCTCAAGGGCACTAAGGGGGAGCACTATTACTATTGGGGATGCGCTATTATTGAGGCCACTAAGAGAGTGCAGTATTAGTATTCAGGCCACTGTAGTTAATATCTCTAAAAATAATAGTGACATATTACCATTGGAGCACTATTGCTATTGGGGACATTAAGGAGATGCACTATTGCTATTGGGGCCAATAAGTGGGCGCACTATTGCAATTGGGGCCATTAGGGGCTAACCTGTTGGAAACGCAATCCTCTTTTAAAACATTGCCAAGTTAACATATAAATAACCCATACACACCCTCCCTATCCCACAAAAACCCCACTACCTCCCACCAACTCCCTCCCTATTCCACAAACCCCACCACCTCCCTCCCTATCCCACAAACCCCCACCACCTCCCTCCCTATCCCACGAACCCCCACCACCTCCCTCCCTATCCCACAAACCCCACCCCTCTCCCATATAACCTCTCAAACCTAACTTTTTATTTTTTACAAACAAATTTCCTATAATGCTAAATTACTCTAACATTTTTGTGTTCAGAAATGCCTGTTCAGCAATTGCACTACCACAGCCAGACTTGGCGCTGGCTACTCTGGGTAGCAGAGGCTAGGGTCCGCAGGTTTTCACCCTTTAACCCCTGTACAGGGATCTGGACTCCGCTGCTACGAATCCCTAGCTTGCATCTCCAGAGTAGTCGCTGACTGGTGGAGTAAGCAGGCAACAAAGAAAACATAAAGCCCTGGAGTCAGTAATGGGTAATCAGTTTAGATAAGCATCGGGCCAAATCAGATTTAACAAACAGAATCAGGATCAGTGAGTAAAAATACTTGCCATGATTGTTGCTCAAGGGCACTAAGGGGGAGCACTATTACTATTGGGGACGCGCTATTATTGAGGCCACTAAGAGAGTGCACTATTAGTATTCAGGCCACTGTAGTTAATATCTCTAAAAATAATAGTGACATATTACCATTGGAGCACTATTGCTATTGGGGACATTAAGGAGACGCACTATTGCTATTGGGGCCAATAAGTGGGCGCACTATTGCAATTGGGGCCATTAGGGGCTAACCTGTTGGAAACGGAATACTCTTTTAAAACATTGCCAAGTTTAACATATAAATAACCCATACACACCCTCCCTATCCCACAAACCCCACCCCTCTCCCATATAACCTCTCAAACCTAACTTTTAATTTTTTACAAACAAATTTCCTATAATGCTAAATTACTCTAACATTTTTGTGTTCAGAATTGCCTGCTCAGCAATTGCACTACCACAGCCAGACTTGGCGCTGGCTACTCTGGGTAGCAGAGGCTAGGGACCGCAGGTTTTCACCCTTTAACCCCTGTACAGGGATCTGGACTCCGCTGCTACGAATCCCTAGCTTGCATCTCCAGAGTAGTCGCTGACTGGTGGAGTAAGCAGGCAACAAAGAAAACATAAAGCCCTGGAGTCAGTAATGGGTAATCAGTTTAGATAAGCATCGGGCCAAATCAGATTTAACAAACAGAATCAGGATCAGTGAGTAAAACTACTTGCCATGATTGTTGCTCAAGGGCACTAAGGGGGAGCACTATTGCTATTGGGGAAGCGCTATTATTGAGGCCACTAAGAGAGTGCACTATTAGTATTCAGGCCACTATAGTTAATATCTCCAAAAATAATAGTGACATATTACCATTGAAGCACTATTGCTATTAGGGCCATTAAGGAGACGCACTATTGCTATTGGGGCCAATAAGTGGGCGCACTATTGCAATTGGGGCCATTAAAGGCTAACCTGTTGGAAACGGAATACTCTTTTAAAACATTGCCAAGTTTAACATATAAATAACCCATACACACCCTCCCTATCCCACAAAAACCCCACTACCTCCCACCAACTCCCTCCCTATTCCACAAACCCCACCACCTCCCTCCCTATCCCACGAACCCCCACCACCTCCCTCCCTATCCCACAAACCCCACCCCTCTCCCATATAACCTCTCCAAACCTAACTTTTAATTTTTTACAAACAAATTTCCTATAATGCTAAATTCCTCTAACATTTTTGTATTCACAATTGCCTGCTCAGCAATTGCACTACCACAGCCAGACTTGGCGCTGGCTACTCTGGGTAGCAGAGGCTAGGGACCGCAGGTTTTCACCCTTTAACCCCTGTACAGGGATCTGGACTCCGCTGCTACGAATCCCTAGCTTGCATCTCCAGAGTAGTCGCTGACTGGTGGAGTAAGCAGGCAACAAAGAAAACATAAAGCCCTGGAGTCAGTAATGGGTAATCAGTTTAGATAAGCATCGGGCCAAATCAGATTTAACAAACAGAATCAGGATCAGTGAGTAAAAATACTTGCCATGATTGTTGCTCAAGGGCACTAAGGGGGAGCACTATTGCTATTGGGGAAGCGCTATTATTGAGGCCACTAAGAGAGTGCACTATTAGTATTCAGGCCACTATAGTTAATATCTCCAAAAATAATAGTGACATATTACCATTGAAGCACTATTGCTATTAGGGCCATTAAGGAGGTGCACTATTGCTATTGGGGACATTAAGGAGACGCACTATTGCTATTGGGGCCAATAAGTGGGCGCACTATTGCAATTGGGGCCATTAGGGGCTAACCTGTTGGAAACGGAATACTCTTTTAAAACATTGCCAAGTTTCACATATAAATAACCCATACACACCCTCCCTATCCCACAAAAACCCCACTACCTCTGACCAACTCCCTCCCTATTCCACAAACCCCACCACCTCCCTCCCTATCCCACGAACCCCCACAACCTCCCTCCCTATCCCACAAACCCCACCCCTCTCCCATATAACCTCTCGAAACCTAACTTTTAATTTTTTACAAACAAATTTCCTATAATGCTAAATTCCTCTAACATTTTTGTATTCACAATTGCCTGCTCAGCAATTGCACTACCACAGCCAGACTTGGCGCTGGCTACTCTGGGTAGCAGAGGCTAGGGACCACAGGTTTTCACACTTTGACCCCTGTACAGGGATCTGCACTCCGCTGCTACGAATCCCTAGCTTGCATCTCCAGAGTAGTCGCTGACTGGTGGAGTAAGCAGGCAACAAAGAAAACATAAAGCCCTGGAGTCAGTAATGGGTAATCAGTTTAGATAAGCATCGGGCCAAATCAGATTTAACAAACAGAATCAGGATCAGTGAGTAAAACTACTTGCCATGATTGTTGCTCAAGGGCACTAAGGGGGAGCACTATTACTATTCAGGTAGCGCTAATATTGAGGCCACTAAGAGAGTGCACTATTAGTATTCAGGCCACTATAGTTAATATCTTCAAAAATAATAGTGACATATTACCATTGGAGCACTATTGCTATTAGGGCCATTAAGGAGGTGCACTATTGCTATTGGGGACATTAAGGAGACGCACTATTGCTATTGGGGCCAATAAGTGGGCGCACTATTGCAATTGGGGCCATTAGGGGCTAACCTGTTGGAAACGGAATACTCTTTTAAAACATTGCCAAGTTTAACATATAAATAACCCATACACACCCTCCCTATCCCACAAAAACCCCACTACCTCTCACCAACTCCCTCCCTATTCCACAAACCCCACCACCTCCCTCCCTATCCCACGAACCCCCACCACCTCCCTCCCTATCCCACAAACCCCACCCCTCTCCCATATAACCTCTCCAAACCTAACTTTTAATTTTTTACAAACAAATTTCCTATAATGCTAAATTCCTCTAACATTTTTGTATTCACAATTGCCTGCTCAGCAATTGCACTACCACAGCCAGACTTGGCGCTGGCTACTCTGGGTAGCAGAGGCTAGGGATCGCAGGTTTTCACACTTTAACCCCTGTACAGGGATCTGGACTCCGCTGCTACGAATCCCTAGCTTGCATCTCCAGAGTAGTCGCTGACTGGTGGAGTAAGCAGGCAACAAAGAAAACATAAAGCCCTGGAGTCAGTAATGGGTAATCAGTTTAGATAAGCATCGGGCCAAATCAGATTTAACAAACAGAATCAGGATCAGTGAGTAAAACTACTTGCCATGATTGTTGCTCAAGGGCACTAAGGGGGAGCACTATTGCTATTGGGAAGCGCTATTATTGAGGCCACTAAGAGAGTGCACTATTAGTATTCAGGCCACTGTAGTTAATATCTCTAAAAATAATAGTGACATATTACCATTGGAGCACTATTGCTATTGGGGACATTAAGGAGACGCACTATTGCTATTGGGGCCAATAAGTGGGCGCACTATTGCAATTGGGGCCATTAGGGGCTAACCTGTTGGAAACGCAATCCTCTTTTAAAACATTGCCAAGTTAACATATAAATAACCCATACACACCCTCCCTATCCCACAAAAACCCCACTACCTCCCACCAACTCCCTCCCTATTCCACAAACCCCACCACCTCCCTCCCTATCCCACGAACCCCCACCACCTCCCTCCCTATCCCACAAACCCCACCCCTCTCCCATATAACCTCTCCAAACCTAACTTTTAATTTTTTACAAACAAATTTCCTATAATGCTAAATTCCTCTAACATTTTTGTATTCACAATTGCCTGCTCAGCAATTGCACTACCACAGCCAGACTTGGCGCTGGCTACTCTGGGTAGCAGAGGCTAGGGACCGCAGGTTTTCACCCTTTAACCCCTGTACAGGGATCTGGACTCCGCTGCTACGAATCCCTAGCTTGCATCTCCAGAGTAGTCGCTGACTGGTGGAGTAAGCAGGCAACAAAGAAAACATAAAGCCCTGGAGTCAGTAATGGGTAATCAGTTTAGATAAGCATCGGGCCAAATCAGATTTAACAAACAGAATCAGGATCAGTGAGTAAAACTACTTGCCATGATTGTTGCTCAAGGGCACTAAGGGGGAGCACTATTGCTATTGGGGATGCGCTATTATTGAGGCCACTAAGAGAGTGCACTATAAGTATTCAGGCCACTATAGTTAATATCTCCAAAAATAATAGTGACATATTACCATTGAAGCACTATTGCTATTAGGGCCATTAAGGAGGTGCACTATTGCTATTGGGGACATTAAGGAGACGCACTATTGCTATTGGGGCCAATAAGTGGGCGCACTATTGCAATTGGGGCCATTAGGGGCTAACCTGTTGGAAACGGAATACTCTTTTAAAACATTGCCAAGTTTCACATATAAATAACCCATACACACCCTCCCTATCCCACAAAAACCCCACTACCTCTCACCAACTCCCTCCCTATTCCACAAACCCCACCACCTCCCTCCCTATCCCACGAACCCCCACAACCTCCCTCCCTATCCCACAAACCCCACCCCTCTCCCATATAACCTCTCGAAACCTAACTTTTAATTTTTTACAAACAAATTTCCTATAATGCTAAATTCCTCTAACATTTTTGTATTCAGAATTGCCTGCTCAGCAATTGCACTACCACAGCCAGACTTGGCGCTGGCTACTCTGGGTAGCAGAGGCTAGGGACCGCAGGTTTTCACACTTTGACCCCTGTACAGGGATCTGCACTCCGCTGCTACGAATCCCTAGCTTGCATCTCCAGAGTAGTCGCTGACTGGTGGAGTAAGCAGGCAACAAAGAAAACATAAAGCCCTGGAGTCAGTAATGGGTAATCAGTTTAGATAAGCATCGGGCCAAATCAGATTTAACAAACAGAATCAGGATCAGTGAGTAAAAATACTTGCCATGATTGTTGCTCAAGGGCACTAAGGGGGAGCACTATTGCTATTGGGGAAGCGCTATTATTGAGGCCACTAAGAGAGTGCACTATTAGTATTCAGGCCACTGTAGTTAATATCTCTAAAAATAATAGTGACATATTACCATTGGAGCACTATTGCTATTGGGGACATTAAGGAGACGCACTATTGCTATTGGGGCCAATAAGTGGGCGCACTATTGCAATTGGGGCCATTAAAGGCTAACCTGTTGGAAACGGAATACTCTTTTAAAACATTGCCAAGTTTAACATATAAATAACCCATACACACCCTCCCTCCCTATCCCACAAAAACCCCACTACCTCCCACCAACTCCCTCCCTATTCCACAAACCCCACCACCTCCCTCCCTATCCCACGAACTTCCACCACCTCCCTCCCTATCCCACAAACCCCACCCCTCTCCCATATAACCTCTCCAAACCTAACTTTTAATTTTTTACAAACAAATTTCCTATAATGCTAAATTCCTCTAACATTTTTGTATTCACAATTGCCTGCTCAGCAATTGCACTACCACAGCCAGACTTGGCGCTGGCTACTCTCAGTAGCAGAGGCTAGGGACCGCAGGTTTTCACCCTTTAACCCCTGTACAGGGATCTGGACTCCGCTGCTACGAATCCCTAGCTTGCATCTCCAGAGTAGTCGCTGACTGGTGGAGTAAGCAGGCAACAAAGAAAACATAAAGCCCTGGAGTCAGTAATGGGTAATCAGTTTAGATAAGCATCGGGCCAAATCAAATTTAACAAACAGAATCAGGATCAGTGAGTAAAACTATTTGCCATGATTGTTGCTCAAGGGCACTAAGGGGGAGCACTATTGCTATTGGGAAGCGCTATTATTGAGGCCACTAAGAGAGTGCACTATTAGTATTCATGCCACTGTAGTTAATATCTCTAAAAATGATAGTGACATATTACTATTGGAGTACTATTGCTATTGGGGACATTAAGGAGACGCACTATTGCTATTGGGGCCAATAAGTGGGCGCACTATTGCAATTGGGGCCATTAGGGGCTAACCTGTTGGAAACGGAATACTCTTTTAAAACATTGCCAAGTTTAACATATAAATAACCCATACACACCCTCCCTATCCCACAAAAACCCCACTACCTCCCACCAACTCCCTCCCTATTCCACAAACCCCACCACCTCCCTCCCTATCCCACGAACCCCCACCACCTCCCTCCCTATCCCACAAACCCCACCCCTCTCCCATATAACCTCTCCAAACCTAACTTTTAATTTTTTACAAACAAATTTCCTATAATGCTAAATTCCTCTAACATTTTTGTATTCACAATTGCCTGCTCAGCAATTGCACTACCACAGCCAGACTTGGCGCTGGCTACTCTGGGTAGCAGAGGCTAGGGACCGCAGGTTTTCACCCTTTAACCCCTGTACAGGGATCTGGACTCCGCTGCTACGAATCCCTAGCTTGCATCTCCAGAGTAGTCGCTGACTGGTGGAGTAAGCAGGCAACAAAGAAAACATAAAGCCCTGGAGTCAGTAATGGGTAATCAGTTTAGATAAGCATCGGGCCAAATCAGATTTAACAAACAGAATCAGGATCAGTGAGTAAAACTACTTGCCATGATTGTTGCTCAAGGGCACTAAGGGGGAGCACTATTACTATTCAGGTAGCGCTAATATTGAGGCCACTAAGAGAGTGCACTATTAGTATTCAGGCCACTATAGTTAATATCTTCAAAAATAATAGTGACATATTACCATTGGAGCACTATTGCTATTAGGGCCATTAAGGAGGTGCACTATTGCTATTGGGGACATTAAGGAGACGCACTATTGCTATTGGGGCCAATAAGTGGGCGCACTATTGCAATTGGGGCCATTAGGGGCTAACCTGTTGGAAACGGAATACTCTTTTAAAACATTGCCAAGTTTAACATATAAATAACCCATACACACCCTCCCTATCCCACAAAAACCCCACTACCTCTCACCAACTCCCTCCCTATTCCACAAACCCCACCACCTCCCTCCCTATCCCACGAACCCCCACCACCTCCCTCCCTATCCCACAAACCCCACCCCTCTCCCATATAACCTCTCCAAACCTAACTTTTAATTTTTTACAAACAAATTTCCTATAATGCTAAATTCCTCTAACATTTTTGTATTCACAATTGCCTGCTCAGCAATTGCACTACCACAGCCAGACTTGGCGCTGGCTACTCTGGGTAGCAGAGGCTAGGGATCGCAGGTTTTCACACTTTAACCCCTGTACAGGGATCTGGACTCCGCTGCTACGAATCCCTAGCTTGCATCTCCAGAGTAGTCGCTGACTGGTGGAGTAAGCAGGCAACAAAGAAAACATAAAGCCCTGGAGTCAGTAATGGGTAATCAGTTTAGATAAGCATCGGGCCAAATCAGATTTAACAAACAGAATCAGGATCAGTGAGTAAAACTACTTGCCATGATTGTTGCTCAAGGGCACTAAGGGGGAGCACTATTGCTATTGGGAAGCGCTATTATTGAGGCCACTAAGAGAGTGCACTATTAGTATTCAGGCCACTGTAGTTAATATCTCTAAAAATAATAGTGACATATTACCATTGGAGCACTATTGCTATTGGGGACATTAAGGAGACGCACTATTGCTATTGGGGCCAATAAGTGGGCGCACTATTGCAATTGGGGCCATTAGGGGCTAACCTGTTGGAAACGCAATCCTCTTTTAAAACATTGCCAAGTTAACATATAAATAACCCATACACACCCTCCCTATCCCACAAAAACCCCACTACCTCCCACCAACTCCCTCCCTATTCCACAAACCCCACCACCTCCCTCCCTATCCCACGAACCCCCACCACCTCCCTCCCTATCCCACAAACCCCACCCCTCTCCCATATAACCTCTCCAAACCTAACTTTTAATTTTTTACAAACAAATTTCCTATAATGCTAAATTCCTCTAACATTTTTGTATTCACAATTGCCTGCTCAGCAATTGCACTACCACAGCCAGACTTGGCGCTGGCTACTCTGGGTAGCAGAGGCTAGGGACCGCAGGTTTTCATCCTTTAACCCCTGTACAGGGATCTGGACTCCGCTGCTACGAATCCCTAGCTTGCATCTCCAGAGTAGTCGCTGACTGGTGGAGTAAGCAGGCAACAAAGAAAACATAAAGCCCTGGAGTCAGTAATGGGTAATCAGTTTAGATAAGCATCGGGCCAAATCAGATTTAACAAACAGAATCAGGATCAGTGAGTAAAACTACTTGCCATGATTGTTGCTCAAGGGCACTAAGGGGGAGCACTATTGCTATTGGGGAAGCGCTATTATTGAGGCCACTAAGAGAGTGCACTATAAGTATTCAGGCCACTATAGTTAATATCTCCAAAAATAATAGTGACATATTACCATTGAAGCACTATTGCTATTAGGGCCATTAAGGAGGTGCACTATTGCTATTGGGGACATTAAGGAGACGCACTATTGCTATTGGGGCCAATAAGTGGGCGCACTATTGCAATTGGGGCCATTAGGGGCTAACCTGTTGGAAACGGAATACTCTTTTAAAACATTGCCAAGTTTCACATATAAATAACCCATACACACCCTCCCTATCCCACAAAAACCCCACTACCTCTCACCAACTCCCTCCCTATTCCACAAACCCCACCACCTCCCTCCCTATCCCACGAACCCCCACAACCTCCCTCCCTATCCCACAAACCCCACCCCTCTCCCATATAACCTCTCGAAACCTAACTTTTAATTTTTTACAAACAAATTTCCTATAATGCTAAATTCCTCTAACATTTTTGTATTCAGAATTGCCTGCTCAGCAATTGCACTACCACAGCCAGACTTGGCGCTGGCTACTCTGGGTAGCAGAGGCTAGGGACCGCAGGTTTTCACACTTTGACCCCTGTACAGGGATCTGCACTCCGCTGCTACGAATCCCTAGCTTGCATCTCCAGAGTAGTTGCTGACTGGTGGAGTAAGCAGGCAACAAAGAAAACATAAAGCCCTGGAGTCAGTAATGGGTAATCAGTTTAGATAAGCATCGGGCCAAATCAGATTTAACAAACAGAATCAGGATCAGTGAGTAAAAATACTTGCCATGATTGTTGCTCAAGGGCACTAAGGGGGAGCACTATTGCTATTGGGGAAGCGCTATTATTGAGGCCACTAAGAGAGTGCACTATTAGTATTCAGGCCACTGTAGTTAATATCTCTAAAAATAATAGTGACATATTACCATTGGAGCACTATTGCTATTGGGGACATTAAGGAGACGCACTATTGCTATTGGGGCCAATAAGTGGGCGCACTATTGCAATTGGGGCCATTAAAGGCTAACCTGTTGGAAACGGAATACTCTTTTAAAACATTGCCAAGTTTAACATATAAATAACCCATACACACCCTCCCTCCCTATCCCACAAAAACCCCACTACCTCCCACCAACTCCCTCCCTATTCCACAAACCCCACCACCTCCCTCCCTATCCCACGAACTTCCACCACCTCCCTCCCTATCCCACAAACCCCACCCCTCTCCCATATAACCTCTCCAAACCTAACTTTTAATTTTTTACAAACAAATTTCCTATAATGCTAAATTCCTCTAACATTTTTGTATTCACAATTGCCTGCTCAGCAATTGCACTACCACAGCCAGACTTGGCGCTGGCTACTCTCAGTAGCAGAGGCTAGGGACCGCAGGTTTTCACCCTTTAACCCCTGTACAGGGATCTGGACTCCGCTGCTACGAATCCCTAGCTTGCATCTCCAGAGTAGTCGCTGACTGGTGGAGTAAGCAGGCAACAAAGAAAACATAAAGCCCTGGAGTCAGTAATGGGTAATCAGTTTAGATAAGCATCGGGCCAAATCAAATTTAACAAACAGAATCAGGATCAGTGAGTAAAACTATTTGCCATGATTGTTGCTCAAGGGCACTAAGGGGGAGCACTATTGCTATTGGGAAGCGCTATTATTGAGGCCACTAAGAGAGTGCACTATTAGTATTCATGCCACTGTAGTTAATATCTCTAAAAATGATAGTGACATATTACTATTGGAGTACTATTGCTATTGGGGACATTAAGGAGACGCACTATTGCTATTGGGGCCAATAAGTGGGCGCACTATTGCAATTGGGGCCATTAGGGGCTAACCTGTTGGAAACGGAATACTCTTTTAAAACATTGCCAAGTTTAACATATAAATAACCCATACACACCCTCCCTATCCCACAAAAACCCCACTACCTCCCACCAACTCCCTCCCTATTCCACAAACCCCACCACCTCCCTCCCTATCCCAAGAACCAGCACCACCTCCCTCCCTATCCCACGAACCCCCATCACCTCCCTCCCTATCCCACAAACCCCACCCCTCTCCCATATAACCTCTCCAAACCTAACTTTTAATTTTTTACAAACAAATTTCCTATAATGCTAAATTCCTCTAACATTTTTGTATTCAGAATTGCCTGCTCAGCAATTGCACTACCACAGCCAGACTTGGCGCTGGCTACTCTGGGTAGCAGAGGCTAGGAGCCGCAGGTTTTCACCCTTTAACCCCTGTACAGGGATCTGGACTCCGCTGCTACGAATCCCTAGCTTGCATCTCCAGAGTAGTCGCTGACTGGTGGAGTAAGCAGGCAACAAAGAAAACATAAAGCCCTGGAGTCAGTAATGGGTAATCAGTTTAGATAAGCATCGGGCCAAATCAGATTTAACAAACAGAATCAGGATCAGTGAGTAAAACTACTTGCCATGATTGTTGCTCAAGGGCACTAAGGGGGAGCACTATTACTATTGGGGACGCGCTATTATTGAGGCCACTAAGAGAGTGCACTATTAGTATTCAGGCCACTGTAGTTAATATCTCTAAAAATAATAGTGACATATTACCATTGGAGCACTATTGCTATTGGGGACATTAAGGAGACGCACTATTGCTATTGGGGCCAATAAGTGGGCGCACTATTGCAATTGGGGCCATTAGGGGCTAACCTGTTGGAAACGGAATACTCTTTTAAAACATTGCCAAGTTTAACATATAAATAACCCATACACACCCTCCCTAACCCTCAAAAACCCCACTACCTCCCACCAACTCCCTCCCTATTCCACAAACCCCACCACCTCCCTCCCTATCCCACGAACCCCCACCACCTCCCTCCCTATCCCACAAACCCCACCCCTCTCCCATATAACCTCTCCAAACCTAACTTTTAAATTTTTACAAACAAATTTCCTATAATGCTAAATTCCTCTAACATTTTTGTATTCACAATTGCCTGCTCAGCAATTGCACTACGACAGCCAGACTTGGCGCTGGCTACTCTGGGTAGCAGAGGCTAGGGACCGCAGGTTTTCACCCTTTAACCCCTGTACAGGGATCTGGACTCCGCTGCTACGAATCCCTAGCTTGCATCTCCAGAGTAGTCGCTGACTGGTGGAGTAAGCAGGCAACAAAGAAAACATAAAGCTCTGGAGTCAGTAATGGGTAATCAGTTTAGATAAGCATCGGGCCAAATCAGATTTAACAAACACAATCAGGATCAGTGAGTAAAACTACTTGCCATGATTGTTGCTCAAGGGCACTAAGGGGGAGCACTATTGCTATTGGGAAGCGCTATTATTGAGGCCACTAAGAGAGTGCACTATTAGTATTCAGGCCACTGTAGTTAATATCTCTAAAAATAATAGTGACATATTACCATTGGAGCACTATTGCTATTGGGGACATTAAGGAGACGCACTATTGCTATTGGGGCCAATAAGTGGGCGCACTATTGCAATTGGGGCCATTAAAGGCTAACCTGTTGGAAACGGAATACTCTTTTAAAACATTGCCAAGTTTAACAAATAAATAACCCATACACACCCTCCCTATCCCACAAAAACCCCACTACCTCCCACCAACTCCCTCCCTATTCCACAAACCCCACCACCTCCCTCCCTATCCCACGAACCAGCACCACCTCCCTCCCTATCCCACGAACCCCCATCACCTCCCTCCCTATCCCACAAACCCCACCCCTCTCCCATATAACCTCTCCAAACCTAACTTTTAATTTTTTACAAACAAATTTCCTATAATGCTAAATTCCCCTAACATTTTTGTATTCACAATTGCCTGCTCAGCAATTGCACTACCACAGCCAGGCTTGGCGCTGGCTACTCTCGGTAGCAGAGGCTAGGGACCGCAGGTTTTCACCCTTTAACTCCTGTACAGGGATCTGGACTCTGCTGCTACGAATCCCTAGCTTGCATCTCCAGAGTAGTCGCTGACTGGTGGAGTAAGCAGGCAACAAAGAAAACAACAAGCCCTGAAGTCAGTAATGGGTAATCAGTTTAGATAAGCATCGGGCCAAATCAGATTTAACAAACAGAATCAGGATCAGTGAGTAAAACTACTTGCCATGATTGTTGCTCAAGGGCACTAAAGGGGAGCACTATTACTATTGGGGACGCGCTATTATTGAGGCCACTAAGAGAGTGCACTATTAGTATTCAGGCCACTGTAGTTAATATCTCTAAAAATAATAGTGACATATTACCATTGGAGGTGCACTATTGCTATTGGGGACATTAAGGAGACGCACTATTGCTATTGGGGCCAATAAGTGGGCGCACTATTGCAATTGGGGCCATTAAAGGCTAACCTGTTGGAAACGGAATACTCTTTTAAAACATTGCCAAGTTTAACATATAAATAACCCATACACACCCTCCCTCCCTATCCCACAAAAACCCCACTACCTCCCACCAACTCCCTCCCTATTCCACAAACCCCACCACCTCCCTCCCTATCCCACGAACCCCCACCACCTCCCTCCCTATCCCTCAAACCCCACCCCTCTCCCATATAACCTCTCGAAACCTAACTTTTAATTTTTTACAAACAAATTTCCTATAATGCTAAATTCCTCTAACATTTTTGTAATCAGAATTGCCTGTTCAGCAATTGCACTACCACAGCCAGACTTGGCGCTGGCTACTCTGGGTAGCAGAGGCTAGGGACCGCAGGTTTTTACCTTTTAACCCCTGTACAGGGATCTGGACTCCGCTGCTACGAATCCCTAGCTTGCATCTCCAGAGTAGTCGCTGACTGGTGGAGTAAGCAGGCAACAAAGAAAACATAAAGCTCTGGAGTCAGTAATGGGTAATCAGTTTAGATAAGCATCGGGCCAAATCAGATTTAACAAACAGAATCAGGATCGGTGAGTAAAACTACTTGCCATGATTGTTGCTCAAGGGCACTAAGGGGGAGCACTATTGCTATTGGGGAAGCGCTATTATTGAGGCCACTAAGAGAGTGCACTATTAGTATTCAGGCCACTATAGTTAATATCTCCAAAAATAATAGTGACATATTACCATTGGAGCACTATTGCTATTAGGGCCATTAAGGAGGTGCACTATTGCTATTGGGGACATTAAGGAGACGCACTATTGCTATTGGGGCCAATAAGTGGGCGCACTATTGCAATTGGGGCCATTAAAGGCTATCCTGTTGGAAACGGAATACTCTTTTAAAACATTGCCAAGATTAACATATAAATAACCCATACACACGGTCCCTATCCCACAAAAACCCCACTACCTCCCACCACCTCCCTCCCTATCCCACAAACCCCACCCCTCTCCCATATAACCTCTCGAAACCTAACTTTTAATTTTTTACAAACAAATTTCCTATAATGCTAAATTCCTCTAACATTTTTGTATTCAGAATTGCCTGTTCTGCAATTGCACTACCACAGCCAGACTTGGCGCTGGCTACTCTGGGTAGCAGAGGCTAGGGACCGCAGGTTTTCACCCTTTAACCCCTGTACAGGGATCTGGACTCCGCTGCTACGAATCCCTAACTTGCATCTCCAGAGTAGTCGCTGACTGGTGGAGTAAGCAGGCAACAAAGAAAACATAAAGCTCTGGAGTCAGTAATGGGTAATCAGTTTAGATAAGCATCGGGCCAAATCAGATTTAACAAACAGAATCAGGATCAGTGAGTAAAACTACTTGCCATGATTGTTGCTCAAGGGCACTAAGGGGGAGCACTATTACTATTGGGGACGCACTATTATTGAGGCCACCAAGAGAGTGCACTATTAGTATTCAGACCACTGTAGTTACTGTCCCCAAAAATAATAGTGACATATTACCATTGGAGCACTATTGCTATTGGGGACATTAAGGAGACGCACTATTGCTATTGGGGCCAATAAGTGGGCGCACTATTGCAATTGGGGCCATTAAAGGCTAACCTGTTGGAAACGGAATACTCTTTTAAAACATTGCCAAGTTTAACATATAAATAACCCATACACACCCTCCCTCCCTATCCCACAAAAACCCCACTACCTCCCACCAACTCCCTCCCTATTCCACAAACCCCACCACCTCCCTCCCTATCCCACGAACCCCCACCACCTCCCTCCCTATCCCACAAACCCCACCCCTCTCCCATATAACCTGTCGAAACCTAACTTTTAATTTTTTACAAACAAATTTCCTATAAAGCTAAATTCCTCTAACATTTTTGTATTCAGAATTGCCTGTTCAGCAATTGCACTACCACAGCCAGACTTGGCGCTGGCTACTCTGGGTAGCAGAGGCTAGGGACCGCAGGTTTTCACCCTTTAACCCCTGTACAGGGATCTGGACTCCGCTGCTACGAATCCCTAGCTTGCATCTCCAGAGTAGTCGCTGACTGGTGGAGTAAGCAGGCAACAAAGAAAACAACAAGCCCTGGAGTCAGTAATGGGTAATCAGTTTAGATAAGCATCGGGCCAAATCAGATTTAACAAACAGAATCAGGATCAGTGAGTAAAACTACTTGCCATGATTATTGCTCAAGGGCACTAAGGGGGAGCACTATTGCTGTTGGGGAAGCGCTATTATTGAGGCCACTAAGAGAGTGCACTATTAGTATTCAGGCCACTATAGTTAATATCTCCAAAAATAATAGTGACATATTACCATTGGAGCACTATTGGGGCCATTAAGGAGGTGCACTATTGCTATTGGGGCCATTAAGGAGGTGCACTATTGCTATTGGGGACATTATGGAGATGCACTATTGCTATTGGGGCCAATAAGTGGGCGCACTATTGCAATTGGGGCCATTAGGGGCTAACCTGTTGGAAACGGAATACTCTTTTCAAACATTGCCAAGTTTAACATATAAATAACCCATACACACCCTCCCTCCCTATCCCACAAAAACCCCACTACCTCCCACCAACTCCCTCCCTATTCCACAAACCCCACCACCTCCCTCCCTATCCCACGAACCCCCACCACCTCCCTCCCTATCCCACAAACCCCACCCCTCTCCCATATAACCTCTCAAACCTAACTCTTAATTTTTTACAAACAAATTTCCTATAATGCAAAATTACTCTAACATTTTTGTGTTCAGAATTGCCTGTTCAGCAATTGCACTACCACAGCCAGACTTGGCGCTGGCTACTCTGGGTAGCAGAGGCTAGGGACCGCAGGTTTTCACCCTTTTACCCCTGTACAGGGATCTGGACTCCGCTGCTACGAATCCCTAGCTTGCATCTCCAGAGTAGTCGCTGACTGGTGGAGTAAGCAGGCAACAAAGAAAACAACAAGCCCTGAACTCAGTAATGGGTAATCAGTTTAGATAAGCATCGGGCCAAATCAGATTTAACAAACACAATCAGGATCAGTGAGTAAAACTACTTGCCATGATTGTTGCTCAAGGGCACTAAGGGGGAGCACTATTGTTATTGGGGAAGCGCTATTATTGAGGCCACTAAGAGAGTGCACTATTAGTATTCAGGCCACTATAGTTAATATCTCCAAAAATAATAGTGACATATTACCATTGGTGCACTATTGCTATTGGGGACATTAAGGAGACGCACAATTGCTATTGGGGCCATTAAGTGGGCGCACTATTGCAATTGGGGCCATTAAAGGCTATCGTGTTGGAAACGGAATACTCTTTTAAAACATTGCCAAGATTAACATATAAATAACCCATACACACCGTCCCTATCCCACAAAAACCCCACTACCTCCCACCACCTCCCTCCCTATCCCACAAACCCCACCCCTCTCCCATATAACCTCTCAAAACCTAACTTTTAATTTTTTACAAACAAATTTCCTATAATGCTAAATTCCTCTAACATTTTTGTATTCAGAATTGCCTGTTCAGCAATTGCACTACCACAGCCAGACTTGGCGCTGGCTACTCTGGGTAGCAGAGGCTAGGGACCGCAGGTTTTCACCCTTTAACCCCTGTACAGGGATCTGGACTCCGCTGCTACGAATCCCTAACTTGCATCTCCAGAGTAGTCGCTGACTGGTGGAGTAAGCAGGCAACAAAGAAAACATAAAGCTCAGGAGTCAGTAATGGGTAATCAGTTTAGATAAGCATCGGGCCAAATCAGATTTAACAAACAGAATCAGGATCAGTGAGTAAAACTACTTGCCATGATTGTTGCTCAAGGGCACTAAGGGGGAGCACTATTACTATTGGGGACGCACTATTATTGAGGCCACTAGGAGAGTGCACTATTAGTATTCAGACCACTGTAGTTACTGTCTCCAAAAATAATAGTGACATATTACCATTGGAGCACTATTGCTATTGGGGACATTAAGGAGACGCACTATTGCTATTGGGGCCAATAAGTGGGCGCACTATTGCAATTGGGGCCATTAAAGGCTAACCTGTTGGAAACGGAATACTCTTTTAAAACATTGCCAAGTTTAACATATAAATAACCCATACACACCCTCCCTATCCCACAAAAACCCCACTACCTCCCACCAACTCCCTCCCTATTCCACAAACCCCACCACCTCCCTCCCTATCCCACGAAACCCCACCACCTCCCTCCCTATCCCACAAACCCCACCCCTCTCCCATATAACCTCTCCAAACCTAACTTTTAATTTTTTACAAACAAATTTCCTATAATGCTAAATTCCTCTAACATTTTTGTATTCAGAATTGCCTGTTCAGCAATTGCACTACCACAGCCAGACTTGGCGCTGGCTACTCTGGGTAGCAGAGGCTAGGGGTCGCAGGTTTTCACCCTTTAACCCCTGTACAGGGATCTGGACTCCGCTGCTACGAATCCCTAGCTTGCATCTCCAGAGTAGTCGCTGACTGGTGGAGTAAGCAGGCAACAAAGAAAACATAAAGCCCTGGAGTCAGTAATGGGTAATCAGTTTAGATAAGCATCGGGCCAAATCAGATTTAACAAACAGAATCAGGATCAGTGAGTAAAAGTACTTGCCATGATTGTTGCTCAAGGGCACTAAGGGGGAGCACTATTACTATTCAGGAAGCGCTAATATTGAGGCCACTAAGAGAGTGCACTATTAGTATTCAGGCCACTATAGTTAATATATCTAAAAATAATAGTGACATATTACCATTGGAGAACTATGGGGGCATTAAGGAGGTGCACTATTGCTATTGGGGACATTAAGGAGACGCACTATTGCTATTGGGGCCAATAAGTGGGCGCACTATTGCAATTGGGGCCATTAGGGGCTAACCTGTTGGAAACGGAATACTCTTTTAAAACATTGCCAAGTTTAACATAAAAAAAACCTATACACACCCTCCCTCCCTATCCCACAAAAACCCCACTACCTCCCACCAACTCCCTCCCTATTCCACAAACCCCACCACCTCCCTCCCTATCCCACGAACCCCCACCACCTCCCTCCCTATCCCACAAACCCCACCCCTCTCCCATATAACCTCTCGAACCTAACTTTTAATTTTTTACAAACAAATTTCCTATAATGCTAAATTCCTCTAACATTTTTGTGTTCGGAATTGCCTGTTCAGCAATTGCACTACCACAGCCAGACTTGGCGCTGGCTACTCTGGGTAGCAGAGGCTAGGGACCGCAGGTTTTCACCCTTTAACCCCTGTACAGGGATCTGGACTCCGCTGCTACGAATCCCTAGCTTGCATCTCCAGAGTAGTCGCTGACTGGTGGAGTAAGGAGGCAACAAAGAAAACATAAAGCCCTGGAGTCAGTAATGGGTAATCAGTTTAGATAAGCATCGGGCCAAATCAGATTTAACAAACAGAATCAGGATCAGTGAGTAAAACTACTTGCCATGATTGTTGCTCAAGGGCACTAAGGGGGAGCACTGTTACTATTGGGGACGCGCTATTATTGAGGCCACTAAGAGAGTGCACTATTAGTATTCAGGCCACTATAGTTACTGTCTCCAAAAATAATAGTGACATATTACCATTGGAGCACTATTGCTATTGGGGCCATTAAGGAGGTGCACTATTGCTATTGGGGACATTAAGGAGACGCACTATTGCTATTGGGACCAATAAGTGGGCGCACTATTGCAATTGGGGCCATTGGGGGCTAACCTGTTGGAAACGGAATACTCTTTTAAAACATTGCCAAGTTTAACATATAAATAACCCATACACAACCTCCCTCCCTATCCCACAAAAACCCCACTACCTCCCACCAACTCCCTCCCTATTCCACAAACCCCACCACCTCCCTATCCCACGAACCCCCACCACCTCCCTCCCTATCACACAAACCCCACCCCTCTCCCATATAACCTCTCAAACCTAACTTTTAATTTTTTACAAACAAATTTCCTATAATGCAAAATTCCTCTAACATTTTTGTGTTTGGAATTGCCTTTTCAGCAATTGCACTACCACAGCCAGACTTGGCGCTGGCTACTCTGGGTAGCAGAGGCTAGGGACCGCAGGTTTTCACCCTTTAACCCCTGTACAGGGATCTGGACTCTGCTGCTATGAATCCCTAGCTTGCATCTCCAGAGTAGTCGCTGACTGGAGAGAAAGCGGGCAACAAAGAAAACAACTAGCCCTGGAGTCAGTAATGGGTAATCAGTTTAGATAAGCATCGGGCCAAATCAGATTTAACAAACAGAATCAGGATCAGTGAGTAAAACTACTTGCCATGATTGTTGCTCAAGGGCACTAAAGGGGAGCACTATTACTATTGGGGACGCGCTATTATTGAGGCCACTAAGAGAGTGCACTATTAGTATTCAGGCCACTGTAGTTAATATCTCTAAAAATAATAGTGACATATTACCATTGGAGGTGCACTATTGCTATTGGGGACATTAAGGAGACGCACTATTGCTATTGGGGCCAATAAGTGGGCGCACTATTGCAATTGGGGCCATTAAAGGCTAACCTGTTGGAAACGGAATACTCTTTTAAAACATTGCCAAGTTTAACATATAAATAACCCATACACACCCTCCCTCCCTATCCCACAAAAACCCCACTACCTCCCACCAACTCCCTCCCTATTCCACAAACCCCACCACCTCCCTCCCTATCCCACGAACCCCCACCACCTCCCTCCCTATCCCTCAAACCCCACCCCTCTCCCATATAACCTCTCGAAACCTAACTTTTAATTTTTTACAAACAAATTTCCTATAATGCTAAATTCCTCTAACATTTTTGTAATCAGAATTGCCTGTTCAGCAATTGCACTACCACAGCCAGACTTGGCGCTGGCTACTCTGGGTAGCAGAGGCTAGGGACCGCAGGTTTTTACCTTTTAACCCCTGTACAGGGATCTGGACTCCGCTGCTACGAATCCCTAGCTTGCATCTCCAGAGTAGTCGCTGACTGGTGGAGTAAGCAGGCAACAAAGAAAACATAAAGCTCTGGAGTCAGTAATGGGTAATCAGTTTAGATAAGCATCGGGCCAAATCAGATTTAACAAACAGAATCAGGATCGGTGAGTAAAACTACTTGCCATGACTGTTGCTCAAGGGCACTAAGGGGGAGCACTATTGCTATTGGGGAAGCGCTATTATTGAGGCCACTAAGAGAGTGCACTATTAGTATTCAGGCCACTATAGTTAATATCTCCAAAAATAATAGTGACATATTACCATTGGAGCACTATTGCTATTAGGGCCATTAAGGAGGTGCACTATTGCTATTGGGGACATTAAGGAGACGCACTATTGCTATTGGAGCCAATAAGTGGGCGCACTATTGCAATTGGGGCCATTAAAGGCTATCCTGTTGGAAACGGAATACTCTTTTAAAACATTGCCAAGATTAACATATAAATAACCCATACACACGGTCCCTATCCCACAAAAACCCCACTACCTCCCACCACCTCCCTCCCTATCCCACAAACCCCACCCCTCTCCCATATAACCTCTCGAAACCTAACTTTTAATTTTTTACAAACAAATTTCCTATAATGCTAAATTCCTCTAACATTTTTGTATTCAGAATTGCCTGTTCTGCAATTGCACTACCACAGCCAGACTTGGCGCTGGCTACTCTGGGTAGCAGAGGCTAGGGACCGCAGGTTTTCACCCTTTAACCCCTGTACAGGGATCTGGACTCCGCTGCTACGAATCCCTAACTTGCATCTCCAGAGTAGTCGCTGACTGGTGGAGTAAGCAGGCAACAAAGAAAACATAAAGCTCTGGAGTCAGTAATGGGTAATCAGTTTAGATAAGCATCGGGCCAAATCAGATTTAACAAACAGAATCAGGATCAGTGAGTAAAACTACTTGCCATGATTGTTGCTCAAGGGCACTAAGGGGGAGCACTATTACTATTGGGGACGCACTATTATTGAGGCCACCAAGAGAGTGCACTATTAGTATTCAGACCACTGTAGTTACTGTCCCCAAAAATAATAGTGACATATTACCATTGGAGCACTATTGCTATTGGGGACATTAAGGAGACGCACTATTGCTATTGGGGCCAATAAGTGGGCGCACTATTGCAATTGGGGCCATTAAAGGCTAACCTGTTGGAAACGGAATACTCTTTTAAAACATTGCCAAGTTTAACATATAAATAACCCATACACACCCTCCCTATCCCACAAAAACCCCACTACCTCCCACCAACTCCCTCCCTATTCCACAAACCCCACCACCTCCCTCCCTATCCCACGAACCCCCACCACCTCCCTCCCTATCCCACAAACCCCACCCCTCTCTCATATAACCTGTCGAAACCTAACTTTTAATTTTTTACAAACAAATTTCCTATAAAGCTAAATTCCTCTAACATTTTTGTATTCAGAATTGCCTGTTCAGCAATTGCACTACCACAGCCAGACTTGGCGCTGGCTACTCTGGGTAGCAGAGGCTAGGGACCGCAGGTTTTCACCCTTTAACCCCTGTACAGGGATCTGGACTCCGCTGCTACGAATCCCTAGCTTGCATCTCCAGAGTAGTCGCTGACTGGTGGAGTAAGCAGGCAACAAAGAAAACAACAAGCCCTGGAGTCAGTAATGGGTAATCAGTTTAGATAAGCATCGGGCCAAATCAGATTTAACAAACAGAATCAGGATCAGTGAGTAAAACTACTTGCCATGATTATTGCTCAAGGGCACTAAGGGGGAGCACTATTGCTGTTGGGGAAGCGCTATTATTGAGGCCACTAAGAGAGTGCACTATTAGTATTCAGGCCACTATAGTTAATATCTCCAAAAATAATAGTGACATATTACCATTGGAGCACTATTGGGGCCATTAAGGAGGTGCACTATTGCTATTGGGGCCATTAAGGAGGTGCACTATTGCTATTGGGGACATTATGGAGATGCACTATTGCTATTGGGGCCAATAAGTGGGCGCACTATTGCAATTGGGGCCATTAGGGGCTAACCTGTTGGAAACGGAATACTCTTTTCAAACATTGCCAAGTTTAACATATAAATAACCCATACACACCCTCCCTCCCTATCCCACAAAAACCCCACTACCTCCCACCAACTCCCTCCCTATTCCACAAACCCCACCACCTCCCTCCCTATCCCACGAACCCCCACCACCTCCCTCCCTATCCCACAAACCCCACCCCTCTCCCATATAACCTCTCAAACCTAACTCTTAATTTTTTACAAACAAATTTCCTATAATGCAAAATTACTCTAACATTTTTGTGTTCAGAATTGCCTGTTCAGCAATTGCACTACCACAGCCAGACTTGGCGCTGGCTACTCTGGGTAGCAGAGGCTAGGGACCGCAGGTTTTCACCCTTTTACCCCTGTACAGGGATCTGGACTCCGCTGCTACGAATCCCTAGCTTGCATCTCCAGAGTAGTCGCTGACTGGTGGAGTAAGCAGGCAACAAAGAAAACAACAAGCCCTGAACTCAGTAATGGGTAATCAGTTTAGATAAGCATCGGGCCAAATCAGATTTAACAAACACAATCAGGATCAGTGAGTAAAACTACTTGCCATGATTGTTGCTCAAGGGCACTAAGGGGGAGCACTATTGTTATTGGGGAAGCGCTATTATTGAGGCCACTAAGAGAGTGCACTATTAGTATTCAGGCCACTATAGTTAATATCTCCAAAAATAATAGTGACATATTACCATTGGTGCACTATTGCTATTGGGGACATTAAGGAGACGCACAATTGCAATTGGGGCCATTAAAGGCTATCGTGTTGGAAACGGAATACTCTTTTAAAACATTGCCAAGATTAACATATAAATAACCCATACACACCGTCCCTATCCCACAAAAACCCCACTACCTCCCACCACCTCCCTCCCTATCCCACAAACCCCACCCCTCTCCCATATAACCTCTCAAAACCTAACTTTTAATTTTTTACAAACAAATTTCCTATAATGCTAAATTCCTCTAACATTTTTGTATTCAGAATTGCCTGTTCAGCAATTGCACTACCACAGCCAGACTTGGCGCTGGCTACTCTGGGTAGCAGAGGCTGGGGACCGCAGGTTTTCACCCTTTAACCCCTGTACAGGGATCTGGACTCCGCTGCTACGAATCCCTAACTTGCATCTCCAGAGTAGTCGCTGACTGGTGGAGTAAGCAGGCAACAAAGAAAACATAAAGCTCTGGAGTCAGTAATGGGTAATCAGTTTAGATAAGCATCGGGCCAAATCAGATTTAACAAACAGAATCAGGATCAGTGAGTAAAACTACTTGCCATGATTGTTGCTCAAGGGCACTAAGGGGGAGCACTATTACTATTGGGGACGCACTATTATTGAGGCCACTAGGAGAGTGCACTATTAGTATTCAGACCACTGTAGTTACTGTCTCCAAAAATAATAGTGACATATTACCATTGGAGCACTATTGCTATTGGGGACATTAAGGAGACGCACTATTGCTATTGGGGCCAATAAGTGGGCGCACTATTGCAATTGGGGCCATTAAAGGCTAACCTGTTGGAAACGGAATACTCTTTTAAAACATTGCCAAGTTTAACATATAAATAACCCATACACACCCTCCCTATCCCACAAAAACCCCACTACCTCCCACCAAATCCCTCCCTATTCCACAAACCCCACCACCTCCCTCCCTATCCCACGAAACCCCACCACCTCCCTCCCTATCCCACAAACCCCACCCCTCTCCCATATAACCTCTCCAAACCTAACTTTTAATTTTTTACAAACAAATTTCCTATAATGCTAAATTCCTCTAACATTTTTGTATTCAGAATTGCCTGTTCAGCAATTGCACTACCACAGCCAGACTTGGCGCTGGCTACTCTGGGTAGCAGAGGCTAGGGGTCGCAGGTTTTCACCCTTTAACCCCTGTACAGGGATCTGGACTCCGCTGCTACGAATCCCTAGCTTGCATCTCCAGAGTAGTCGCTGACTGGTGGAGTAAGCAGGCAACAAAGAAAACATAAAGCCCTGGAGTCAGTAATGGGTAATCAGTTTAGATAAGCATCGGGCCAAATCAGATTTAACAAACAGAATCAGGATCAGTGAGTAAAAGTACTTGCCATGATTGTTGCTCAAGGGCACTAAGGGGGAGCACTATTACTATTCAGGAAGCGCTAATATTGAGGCCACTAAGAGAGTGCACTATTAGTATTCAGGCCACTATAGTTAATATATCTAAAAATAATAGTGACATATTACCATTGGAGCACTATGGGGGCATTAAGGAGGTGCACTATTGCTATTGGGGACATTAAGGAGACGCACTATTGCTATTGGGGCCAATAAGTGGGCGCACTATTGCAATTGGGGCCATTAGGGGCTAACCTGTTGGAAACGGAATACTCTTTTAAAACATTGCCAAGTTTAACATAAAAAAAACCTATACACACCCTCCCTCCCTATCCCACAAAAACCCCACTACCTCCCACCAACTCCCTCCCTATTCCACAAACCCCACCACCTCCCTCCCTATCCCACGAACCCCCACCACCTCCCTCCCTATCCCACAAACCCCACCCCTCTCCCATATAACCTCTCGAACCTAACTTTTAATTTTTTACAAACAAATTTCCTATAATGCTAAATTCCTCTAACATTTTTGTGTTCGGAATTGCCTGTTCAGCAATTGCACTACCACAGCCAGACTTGGCGCTGGCTACTCTGGGTAGCAGAGGCTAGGGACCGCAGGTTTTCACCCTTTAACCCCTGTACAGGGATCTGGACTCCGCTGCTACGAATCCCTAGCTTGCATCTCCAGAGTAGTCGCTGACTGGTGGAGTAAGGAGGCAACAAAGAAAACATAAAGCCCTGGAGTCAGTAATGGGTAATCAGTTTAGATAAGCATCGGGCCAAATCAGATTTAACAAACAGAATCAGGATCAGTGAGTAAAACTACTTGCCATGATTGTTGCTCAAGGGCACTAAGGGGGAGCACTGTTACTATTGGGGACGCGCTATTATTGAGGCCACTAAGAGAGTGCACTATTAGTATTCAGGCCACTATAGTTACTGTCTCCAAAAATAATAGTGACATATTACCATTGGAGCACTATTGCTATTGGGGCCATTAAGGAGGTGCACTATTGCTATTGGGGACATTAAGGAGACGCACTATTGCTATTGGGACCAATAAGTGGGCGCACTATTGCAATTGGGGCCATTGGGGGCTAACCTGTTGGAAACGGAATACTCTTTTAAAACATTGCCAAGTTTAACATATAAATAACCCATACACAACCTCCCTCCCTATCCCACAAAAACCCCACTACCTCCCACCAACTCCCTCCCTATTCCACAAACCCCACCACCTCCCTATCCCACGAACCCCCACCACCTCCCTCCCTATCACACAAACCCCACCCCTCTCCCATATAACCTCTCAAACCTAACTTTTAATTTTTTACAAACAAATTTCCTATAATGCAAAATTCCTCTAACATTTTTGTGTTTGGAATTGCCTTTTCAGCAATTGCACTACCACAGCCAGACTTGGCGCTGGCTACTCTGGGTAGCAGAGGCTAGGGACCGCAGGTTTTCACCCTTTAACCCCTGTACAGGGATCTGGACTCTGCTGCTATGAATCCCTAGCTTGCATCTCCAGAGTAGTCGCTGACTGGTGGAGTAAGCAGGCAACAAAGAAAACCACAAGCCCTGAAGTCAGTAATGGGTAATCAGTTTAGATAAGCATCAGGCCAAATCAGATTTAACAAACAGAATCAGGATCAGTGAGTAAAACTACTTGCCATGATTGTTGCTCAAGAGCACTAAGGGGGACCACTATTGCTATTGGGGAAGCGCTATTATTGAGGCCACTAAGAGAGTGCACTATTAGTATTCAGGCCACTGTAGTTAATATCTCTAAAAATAATAGTGACATATTACCATTGGAGCACTATTGCTATTGGGGCCATTAAGGAGACGCACTATTGCAATTGGGGCCAATAAGTGGGCGCACTATTGCAATTGGGGCCTTTAAGGGCTAACCTGTTGGAAACTGAATACTCTGTTAAAACATTGCCAAGTTTCACATATAAATAACCCATACACACCCTCCCTCCCTATCCCACAAAAACCCCACTACCTCCCACCAACTCCCTCCCTTTCCATAAACTCCACCACCTCCCTCCCTATCCCACAAACCCCCGCCACCTCCCTCCCTATCCCACAAACCCCACCCCTCTCCCATATAACCTCTCCAAACCTAACTTTTAATTTTTTACAAACAAATTTCTTATAATGCTAAATTACTCTAACATTTTTGTGTTCGGAATTGCCTGTTCAGCAATTGCACTACCACAGCCAGACTTGGCGCTGGCTACTCTGGGTAGCAGAGGCTAGGGACCGCAGGTTTTCACCCTTTAACCCCTGTACAGGGATCTGGACTCCGCTGCTACGAATCCCTAGCTTGCATCTCCAGAGTAGTCGCTGACTGGAGAGAAAGCGGGCAACAAAGAAAACAACTAGCCCTGGAGTCAGTAATGGGTAATCAGTTTAGATAAGCATCGGGCCAAATCAGATTTAACAAACAGAATCAGGATCAGTGAGTAAAACTACTTGTCATGATTGTTGCTCAAGGGCACTAAGGGGGAGCACTATTACTATTGGGGACGCGCTATTATTGAGGCCACTAAGAGAGTGCACTATTAGTATTCAGGCCACTATAGTTAATGCCTCCAAAAATAATAGTGACATATTACCATTGTAGTCACTATTTGGGGCCATTAAGGAGGTGCACTATTGCTATTGGCGCCATTAAGTGGGTGCACTATTGCTATTGGGGCCATTAAGGAGGCGGACTTTTGCTATTGGTCCCATTAAGGGGGTGCACTCTTTGTATTGGGCCTATTAAGGGAGCGCACTATTGCTATTTCGGCCATTAAGGAGGCACACTATTGTTGTTAAGGCCAATAATAGGGTGCACTGTGCATTGCTACTGGGCCCATTAAGGGGGAACACTATTGCTATTGGGGCCATTAAGGGGGGCGTACTATTGCTATTGGGGTTATTAAGGGCGTGTACTATTGCTATTGGGGGCATTAAGGAGGTGCACTATTGCTATTGGGGATCATTAAGGAGGCGCACTATTGCTATTGGGGCAGCCCTAACTACTAATGACTTACCTGGCACGAAGTACTGGCTGGATTGCATCTTCATCTTCACATCGAGCTCCATTTGTCGGCTGATACTTTGTTGCTTCCAGGTGTTGTATGTTTCTGTAGCAAATGAAAGACCTCCTAGGAAGAAATGCAGAAAAGTTATGAGAAAACACCCCAATACAAATACGCTGTTAGAGAATTCAGAATGCCTGATCTATGAACTACAACCCACAAGCTGCCTGCATGCATGTGGACGTTTATAGGCCATAGATTGTAAGCTCTACTGCTGTAAGGATCTCTTGGTACTACTGTATTTACCCTTGTACAGCGCTGTGTAGTATGTTGGCGCTTCATGACTTCAGAATAATAGTAATAATATGTCGCCCCATATTTCCCTCCATACACGTCCTGCAATGGCGGGGCATAAAAAGACTATGGGGCCGTCACTAAGGGGTTAATCACGTTTTATTTACTTCATATAATAAATCTCCTTACACTCCAGTTATTGTGTTTTATTTTATGTTCCGTCTTTTTCCGACTTCTGACTTATCATCTCTCTGTTTACATTCAGGTCTCCCTCTAACTGTAACAAAATGGCTGCTGCGACCATAGTAACCGTGGTAACAAGGCCCATACTGCCTCTCTGACTGTCCCTCTGCACAACAATGTAATAAAGCATGAAACTCACTTTATGAAAGTCCGAAGCTCCTGACAATTATTAGACACATGATACAAGAGGCCGGTTGTGGGCTGAGAAGCATGCTTTCATGAGGAGCTGCTCCCATAGAGAAATGATGGAAGGGAGACATTGCCTGGCGTGGAGCTGAGCGCTTTCATATTACACATTGCTATATAACACTTCTCTCCTTCCTCTCAGGTGGTGGTTTCTCTTTATGTTCTATCATTTTCTATCAGTTACCCTGTTATCCTCTTACTGTCTATATTTATGCCCAGTAGCTGCATGCACGTTTTTCAAAATGGCTGCTGCTACCATGGCAACAGCAGTGACAACGCCCATACTGGCTCTCTGACTGTTGCTATGGATATAACACATTTGGTGGTATGGCTGACAGTGACTTCCAGGGAATGGGTGTAGCAGGTGGGCTTTGCATAGTATGTGTCCCTAATATCGGGTACCAGAAGGGGCACCAACCAACCTCGGCCCTGATGTAGACATAGGGGTGGGGCAAGAAATAAAATCTTTTTTACTGGGTGACACAAAGCCTAATTCCGATTCTGCGCAAGTACGAGCGTACAATACCTTCACGCCGTCAGCACTTTGTACTCACAGGTCCACACGGGTTTCTGCATATTATACCGTGGCAGATAAATGGCGGATGATCTGTTGTGTTCCATGGTTGGCAGTTGAATATGATGCATTATGGGATGTAATATGTAATCTAACACACAGGGGCGGGGCTTATCCATACTGACAATGGGAGATTTGTGACCTTATCTAGCAGCCAATCACATCGCAGCTTTCACTGATTACACTGCAGTACTATCTCTATTATATATTTTGCTATGTGTTGCGAGTCCCACCAGAGGACCTGTTACTGCGGCTGACGGAAGACACTGTTACTTAGATTATGTGTAACATACGGCATTGCGGTCTGTATTTGCCCCATTATACAATGTACAGTGCGGAGTAGTCGTTACATAGACAATCAGAATTGTATCATTTTCTCATATTTTAACTTTTACCAGAGGTTTCAGTAATTTGCATTAACCCCTTAGTAACGGAGCTTTTTTCCATTTTTTTTCCTCCTCCCTTTTAAAAAATCATAACTCCTTTATTTATCCATCGACGTCGCTGTATGAGGGCTTGTTTTTTGCGGGATGAGTTGTATTTTTCAATGGTACTATTTATTGCACCTTATAATGTACTAAAAAAGTTTTTAAAAATTCTAAGTGGAAAGAAAAAGAAAAAAAATGACATTCCGCCATCTTTTGGTGCGTCCTGCTTTCACAAACTGCAACAGAAATGACCTGATAACTTTATTCTATGAGTCAGTCCGATTACTATGATACCAAACGTATCTAGTTGGTTTTTTTTGGCTATACTAATTTTTCAAAAATATAAATTTTTTTTAAATTATTTTCTCTCTCCATTTTCTGAGCGCAATAACTTTTTTATTTTTCCGTCAATATAGTTGTGTTGGGGCTCATTTTGTGCAGTATGTCCTGCTGTTTCCGTTGGTACCATTTTTGAATACAAACGACTTTTTGATTGCTTTTTATTACATTTTTTCTTGGAGATAGGATGACCAAAAAAGCTCATTTCTGGCGTTCTTTCTTTTTTTTTTCGGGCGTCGTTTACTGTGCGGGGTAAATAAAGAATTACTCTGGTAGATCGGACTTTTACGGATGCAAAGATACCATACACATATCTTCGGTTTGTTATTTAGATTTTTTTATTGCAAATATGGGAAAATGTTTGCTTTTTTTTACTTTTATTCCTTTCTTTTTACTAATTAATAAAACTTTATTGTTTTTACTTTTACACTTTCTTTTAGTCCCCGGAGGGGACAACAACCAGTGATGCTTTGATCGCTCCTGCAGTATGATGTAATGGCGTAGCATTACGTCATACTGCATTCTGACAGGCAGCCTACCAAGCCACCCCATGAGGACGACTTGATGGGCATACTGCCAAGATAGCCGTGGGGCCTTTGAGAAGGGTCCCGTCTGCCATGACACCTGCACGGCTCCCTCGATCTCACCATGGGGAGGCATACAGGACCCCCGAACATCGATCAGGGGATTTAAATGCCGCTATTGCCCGTGGGTGTCAGCTGTAATAAACAGCTGATGGCCGCACTGTATGGAGGAAAATAGCGGCACTATCTCCCTCCATACACGTCCTGCAATGGCAGGACATAAAAAGACTATGGGGCCGTCTCTAAGGGGTTAATCACGTTTTCTATATATATAAAGACGAAAGCCCTCACTGACTGACTCAATGACTGACTCACTGACTGACTCGCCAAAAGTTCTCCAACTTCCCGATGTCGTAGAAACATGAATTTTGGCACAAGCATTGATTATCTCCAAGATAGGAAAAGTAATTGGGTCCCAACTCGATTATTCAATTCTAGCGCAAAAGAATTAGCGCCGAAATTTAACGTGCATAATCTAAATCTCTCACTTCCCAATGTCATAGAAACTTAAAATTTGGCACGGGCATTGAATATGTCATAAATAGGAAAAGTTAATAGGTCCCAACTGGATTATTCAATTCTATACGCAAAAGAATTAGCATCCAAATTGTACGTACGGAATGTAATTTTCTCACTTTCCGGTGTCATAGAAACGTGACATTTGGCACGAGCATTGAATATGTCATAAATAGGAAAAGCTAATGGGTCCCAACTCGATTATTCAATTTTAGCGCCAAAGAATTAGCGCCGAAATTTAACGTGCATAATCTAAATCTCTCACTTCCCAATGTCATAGAAACTTAAAATTTGGCACGGGCATTGAATATGTCATAAATAGGAAAAGTTAATGGGTCCCAACTTGATTATTCAATTTTATGCGCAAAAGAATTAGCGTCCAAATTTTACGTACGGAATGTATTTTTCTCACTTTCCGGTGTCATAGAAATGTGAAATTTGGCACAAGCATTGATTATGTCATAAATAGGAAAAGCTAATGGGTCCCAACTCGATTATTCAATTCCATGCGCAAAAGAATTAGCATCCAAATTTTACGTACGGAATGTAATTTTGTCACTTTCCTTTGTAATAGAAACATGAAATTTGGCACGAGCATTGATTATGTCATAAATAGGAAAAGCTAATGGGTCCCAACTCGATTATTCAATTCTATGCGCAAAAGAATTAGCATCCAAATTTTCTGAGCGGAATGTAATTTTCTCACATTCCGGTGTGATAGAAACGTGAAATTTGGCACGAGCATTGATTATGTCATAAATAGGAAAAGCTAATGGGTCCCAAGTCGATTATTCAATTCTATACGCAAAAGAATTAGCGTCCAAATTGTACGTACGGAATGTAATTTTCTCACTTTCCGGTGTCATAGAAACGTGACATTTGGCACGAGCATTGAATATGTCATAAATAGGAAAAGCTAATAAGTCCCAACTCGATTATTCAATTCTATGCGCAAAAGAATTAGCATCCAAATTTTACGTACGGAATGTAATTTTCTCACTTTCCGGTGTCATAGAAACGTGAAATTTGGCACGAGCATTGATTATGTCATAAATAGGAAAAGTTAATGGGTCCCAACTCAATTATTTAATTCTAGCGCAAAAGAATTAGTGTCAACATTTTACGTACATAATCTAAATCTCTCCCTTCCCAATGTCATAGAAACATGAAATTTGCCATAGCCATTAAATATGTCATAAATAGGAAAAGTTAATGGGTCCCAACTCGATTATTCAATTCTAGCGCAAAAGAACCAGCGTCCAAATTTTACGTGCGGAATCTAATTCTCTCACTTCTTGGTGTCATAGAAACATGAAATTTGGAAGGGGCATTGATTATGTCATAAATATGAAAAGTAAGTGGGTCCCAACTCGATTATTCAATTCTAAGCGCAAAAGAATTAGTGTCCACATTTTACGTACAAAATCTAATTCTCTCACTTCCCGATGTCATAGAAACTTAAAATTTGGCACGGGCATTGATTATGTCATAAATATGAAAAGCTAATGGGTCCCAACTCGATTATTCAATTCTAAGTGCAAAAGAATAAGCGTCCAAATTTTACGTACGGAATGTATTTTTCTCACTTTCCGGTGTCATAGAAACGTGAAATTTGGCACAAGCATTGATTATGTCATAAATAGGAAAAGCTAATGGGTCCCAACTTGATTATTCAATTCCATGCGCAAAAGAATTAGCGTCCAAATTTTACGTACGGAATGTAATTTTCTCACTTTCCGGTGTCATGGAAACGTGAAATTTGGCACGAGCATTGATTATGTCATAAATAGGAAAAGCTAATGGGTCCCAAGTCGATTATTCAATTCTATACGCAAAAGAATTAGCGTCCAAATTGTACGTACGGAATGTAATTTTCTCATTTTCCGGTGTCATAGAAACGTGAAATTTGGCACGAGCATTGAATATATGTCATTAATAGGAAAAGCTAATGGGTCCCAACTCGATTATTCAATTCTATACGAAAAAGAATTAGCGTCCAAATTGTACGTACGGAATGTAATTTTCTCACTTTCCGGTGTCATAGAAACGTATAGTACCAAATTAACTCGGGTGAAGCCGGGTATACCAACTAGTTTACTGCATATAATAAATGTCATTGCCCTCCAGTTATTGTGTTTTATTTTATATTCCGTCTTTTTCCGACTTCTGACTTATCATCTCTCTGTTTACATTCAGGTCTCCCTCTAATTGACTGTAACAAAATCGCTGCTGTGACCATCGCAACCGTGGTAACAATGCCCATACTGGCCCTCTGACTGCCCCTCTGGATAGAGAACATTTGAGCACAACAATGTAATAAAGCATGAAACTTACTTTATGAAAGTCCGAAGCTCCTGAGAATTATTAGACACTTGATACAAGAGGCCGGTTGTGGGCTGAGAAGCATGCTTTCATGAGGAGCTGCTCCCATAGAGAAATGATGGAAGGGAGACATTGCCTGGCGTGGAGCTGAGCGCTTTCATATTACACATTGCTATATAACACTTCTCTCCTTCCTCTCAGGTGGTGGTTTCTCTTTATGTTCTATCATTTTCTATCAGTTACCCTGTTATCCTCTTACTGTCTATATTTATGCCCAGTAGCTGCATGCACGTTTTTCAAAATGGCTGCTGCTACCATGGAAACAGCAGTGACAACGCCCATACTGGCTCTCTGACTGTTGCTATGGATATAACACATTTGGTGGTATGGCTAACAGTGACTTCCAGGGAATAGGTGTAGCAGGTGGGCTTTGCATAGTATGTGTCCCTAATATCGGGTACCAGAAGGGGCACCAACCAACCTCGGCCCTGATGTAGACATAGGGGTGGGGCAAGAAATAAAATCTTTTTTACTGGGTGACACAAAGCCTAATTCCGATTCTGCCCAAGTACGAGCGTACAATACCTTCACACCGTCAGCACTTTGTATTCACTGGTCCACACAGGTTTCTGCATATTATACCATGGCAGATAAATGGCGGATGATCTGTTGTGTTCCATGGTTGGCAGTTGAATATGATGCATTATGGGATGTAATATGTAATCTAACACACAGGGGCGGGGCTTATCCATACTGACAATGGGAGATTTGTGACCTTATCTAGCAGCCAATCACATCGCAGCTTTCACTGATTACACTGCAGTACTATCTCTATTATATATTTTGCTATGTATTGTGAGTCCCACCAGAGGACCTGTTACTGCGGCTGACGGAAGACACTGTTACTTAGATTATGTGTAACATATGGCATTGCGGTCTGTATTTGCCCCATTATACAATGTACAGTGCTGAGTAGTCGTTACATACACAATCAGAATTGTATCATTTTCTCATATTTTTACTATTTTCAGAGGTTTCAGTAATTTGCATTAACCCCTTAGTAACGGAGCTTTTTTGCCATTTTCTATTTTTTTTTTCCTCCTCCGTTTTAAAAAATCATAACTCCTTTATTTATCCATCGACATCGCTGTATGAGGGCTTGTTTTTTGCGGGATGAGTTGTATTTTTTAATGGTACTACTTATTGCACCTTATAATGTACTAAAAAAGTTTTTAAAAATTCTAAGTGGAAAGAAAAAGAAAAAAAATGACATTCCGCCATCTTTCGGTGCGTCCTGCTTTCACAAACTGCAACAGAAATGACCTGATAACTTTATTCTATGAGTCAGTCCGATTACTATGATATCAAATGTATCTAGTTGTTTGTTTTTTTTTTGCTGTACTACTTTTTCAAAAATATAAAATTTGTAAAAATTATTTTCTCTCTCCATTTTCTGACCGCAATAACCTTTTTATTTTTCCGTCAATATAGTTGTGTTGGGGCTCATTTTGTGCAGTATGTCCTGCCGTTTCCGTTCGTACCATTTTTGAATACAATCGACTTTTTGATTGCTTTTTATTACATTTTTTCTTGGAGATAGGATGACCAAAAAAGCTCAGTTCTTGCAATCTTTCTTTTTTTTCAGACATTGTTTACCGTGCGGGGTAAATAAAGAATTACTCTGGTAGATCGGACTTTTACGGACGCAAAGATACCATACACATATCTTTGCTTTGTTATTTAGATTTTTTTATTGCAAATATGGCAAAATGTTTTTTTTTTTATTTTCCTTTTATTCCTTTTTTTTTACTAATTAATAAAACTTTATTGTTTTTACTTTTACACTTTCTTTTAGTCCCCGGAGGGGACAACAACCAGTGATGCTTTGATCGCTCCTGCAGTATGATGTAATGGCATAGCATTACGTCATACTGCATTCTGACAGGCAGCCTACCAAGCCACCCCATGTGGACGACTTGATGGGCATACTGCCAAGACAGCCGTGGGGCCTTTGAGAAGGGTCCCGTCTGCCATGACACCTGCACGGCTCCCTCGATCTCACCATGGGGGGGCATACAGAACCCCCGAACATCGATCAGGGGATTTAAATGCCGCTATCAGAATTGACAGTGGCTGATTGCAGCTATTGCCCGCGGGTGTCAGCTATAATAAACAGCTGACGGCCGCATTGTATGGAGGGAAATAGCGGCACTATCTCCCTCCATACACGACCTGCAATGGCAGGACCTAAAAAGACTATGGGGGCGTCACTAATGGGTTAATCACGTTTTATTTACTACATATAATAAATGTCATTGCCCTCCAGTTATTGTGTTTTATTTTATGTTCCGTCTTTTTCCGACTTCTGACTTAGTGACTCTCTGTTTACATTCAGGTCTCACTCTAAGGCTGCATTCCCACGAAAGTATATCGGCTCTCTCTGCAGGGGGGGGGGGGAGGATGGAAGAGCCAGGAGCAGGAACTGAGCTCCCGCCCCCTCTCTGCCTCCTCTCCACCCCTCTGCACTATTTGCAATGAGGAGAGTCGGGATGGGGCGGGGTTAATTTGCTGCTCTTAGCCCCGCCCCGGCTCCTTTTATTGCAAATAGTGCAGTGGGGCGGAGAGGGGGTGGATAGGAGGCAGAGAGGGGGCGGGAGCTCAGTTCCTGCTCCTGGCTCTTCCATCCTCCCCCCCCCCCCCCCCTGCAGATGAGGACGACATATCGGCTCGGCGTGAAAACCGAGCCGATATATGTTCGTGGGAATGCACCCTAACTGACTGTAACAAAATGGCTGTGCAACCATAGTAATTGTGGTAACAATGCCCATACTGGCTCTCTGACTGCCCCTCTGGATAGAGAACATTTGGCGGTGTGGCTGTCATTAACTTTGATGGCCTAATTTATCAAATCTGTAACCAATTACAGCTCAGCTCTTATTATTTATACTTCTGCCTGGATTAGACGCGCTTGCGCAGTCTGCCCTCTTCTGTCCGGCTAATGTTTGGCTAAGCGGAGAGCCTGATTCGGCATATGACTGGCATTAACCATACACGACCAACTCCATTGACTATAATGGTGTCCATTGGACTTTTGGCATGCTGCCCAGCCTTTTACTGCATGAAATGCTGTGCTGTGGTATTTTCTGCAGAATTCTCGACCAGATCTGCCCTGAGGATTCCAATGCAGATGTGACCAAAACCTAAAAGACATTGTATTAGCAGCAACATTCTTGTACTTGTGCTCTGTGTGATATTGAGGTACAACTGCATTCAACAGAAGCTGGGCTGCAATACCACAATATTAACAGCAATGACATTGTTTCCCCAAGTAGCCATGTTTTTCTAACCTCATTCGAATCCTTTAGTAACTGACTGCGTGTCGGAAACCTCCAGGTGGATTAAAGAACAGAGCACGTGGCAGTAAGCAACAACAGTCTTTCCATGGTAGCAGAATCAGTGGTACATTTACTAAGTTGGCACACAGATCTAGAATGCTGTAACTCAGTGTCAAATACTTTGGCAATGCAATCTGTAGCACTCTACAATATAGACCGTGGAAGCTTGGAAACACTGTCTCAGCTTGCCAATCCTTGCCGAATCAAGTCTCAGTCTCTTCATAATTCACAGGTTCTCTGGCTAGTCACAGATTATTAGTTACTCAGCAGGCCTAGTGAGATTTTATGACACTTAATATGGCTCCCAATGGTGCAGTCTTTATGGTGTAAAGCTCTCTCTCTCTGACTCAACAGTTCAGTGGCTCAACGATCCACCAGAGCTACCTCACAGATAATTCTGAGCACTAACAGACTCACGTAGGGGGTCCATGTGAGTCAAAAACCTCAAGCTTTCCAGTTAAACAGGATATCTTTTAAGGTATATGATTTAACAGGTGTACTCTTACTGCAGTATGTTTGGTTTATACTTCGTCTCAATGTATATTTAAATCCGCAAGCATGCCTTGGCAGAAAAATGGATAGCAAACGCAGCCACCCTGATGATTTCACCAGCAGTCCACCATCAGGGCGCCTGGCTTTGCTATTCATTTTTTATCTTCATTTCTATGGCTCTGTAGGCAGGGTTATTGCATCCTAGTTTCTTTTGCTCTTGCCAGGGGTTTAGCTGGTCAGGCAAGTCATTTACTCTAGATATTAGTGGATGTTAGAGGCTTCTTTTTGCATATACGAGTAGATATAGTCTAGTCAGCCTCTTAATATCGATCCTTGCTAACAAGAACCTGCATGTGTTAGACTTGAGCAATTTTCTATTTGATAGGAGTAACCTGGTTCCTGATGAACTCTATCCTCCAGGGAAACGTGTTGAATAGAGATGAGCGAGCTTACTCGTCCGAGCTTAATGCTCGTTCGAGCATTAGGGTACTTGAGATGCTCGTTACTCAAGATGAACACCACGTGGTACTCGAGTCAATTGCATTTTCTTCCCCGCATGTTTATCGCCATTTTCTAGCCAATAGACATGCGGGGAAGGCATTATCACTTCCTGCTGTGACGTGCCAGCCCTATCCCACCCCACTGTAGTGAGTGGCTGGGCCAATCAGGTGACCGCTGAGTACTTAAAGTGGTCCCGCCCGCGGCTCGCCTCAGACACATGCTGGCAGAGGTTAGGGAAAGTGCTGCTGCTTATATAGGGAAAGTGATAGAGTAGGATCCAGTCTTCAAGAACCCCAACGGTCCTTCTTAGGGCTACTCACTCTTCATAGTATGCATTACTGTTGTGGCTGGCTGGGAGCAGTAGTGCACCAATTTTTTTTTTTCTCATCTCGGGCTGTGCAGGCCATTTCATCTATAGCGTTCTCAGTCTGCAGTGTATTATGCAGAGTTTAGGGAAAGAGCTGCTTATATAGGGAAAGTGTTAGAGTAGGATCCTGTCTTCAAGAACCCCAAAGCTCCTTCTTAGGGCTACATCTGACCGCGTGCATTATAGTTGTGGCTTGCTGGGAGTAGTAGTTCCTCAATTTTTGTATTACGTATCAAGGCCAGTTCCCAGCCCTTCAGTAATAGTGTTCTGAGCCTGCAGTGCTGTACAACCAGCTCTCACCGTGAAATTGCTCAGTAATATTTCCTAGCCTACTGCAAATGACTTCAATTATACCGTTCTGTGTCTGCAGTGCATTAGACAGAGGTCTCACCGCTAAACAGTACTGTAATATTTCCTGGGCCACTGCAAAGTATTTCAGCTCTGCCACTGTGCAGGCAGACCCTTTCCTTGGTGGGGTTGAAATAGCCGCAGTTACCAGCACTATCCACTGGCTTTAGAGTCTTCTCCCACTCCACACAGCCTCTATTATCTACAAGTCTCTGTGAGTGGTAAATGACCCCTAGGTATCAGTGCAAGACAGTGGGTTAATTTTTTCAAGTCAGAGCATAGAACCTCCGCTATCTACACGTCTCTGTGTGCGGTGAATTAAGCCACAGTTGTCAGTGCTGTACAGTGGGGTAATTTATTTGGGCCCTGCTCTATTCTTAATCCGCCATCATGAGGAGTAGGGGTAAGGGTCGAGGACGTGGATGTGGACGCGGATGTCCAAGTGAGGGTGTGGGCACAGGCCGAGTTCCTGGGCATGGTGAATCACAGCCGGCTGCTGCGGGATTAGGAGAGAGGCAAGTTTCTGGGGTCCCCAGCTTCATATCACAATTTACGGGTCCGCGTGGTAGACCTTTATTACTAACAGAGCAGTGTGAGCAGGTCTTCTCGTGGATGGCAGAAAATGCGGCCAGCAATGTATCGACCACCCCGTCTTCTATGCAGTCCACTACTCCCGGCCTAGAGACTGCAACTCTGAATCCTCTGCCTGCTGCTTCTCCTTCCTCCCAGCCTCCTCACTCCATGAAAATGACATATTCTGATGAGCAGGCAGACTACCAGGAACTGTTCTCGGGTCCCTGCCATGAGTGGGAAAAAATGGTTCCTCTCTCACCTGAGGAGCTTGTTGTGGCCGATGCCCAACCTTTGGAAAGTTCCCAGAGTCCGTGTGATGAGGCTGGGGACTTCCGGCAACTGTCTGAAGAGCTTTTTGTGGATAACGATGATGAGACACAGTTGTCTGTCAGTGAGGTAGTAGTAAGGGCAGTAAGTCCGAGGGAGGAGCGCACAGAGGATTCGGAGGAAGAGCAGCGGGACAATGAGGTAACTGACCCTACCTGGTTTGCTAAGCCTACTGAGGACAGGGCTTCAGAGGGGGAGGCAAGTGCAGCTACAGGACAGGTTGGAAGAGGCAGTGGAGTGGCCAGGGGTAGAGGCAGGGCTAGAGCGAAAAATCCCCCAACTGTTTCCCAAACACCCCCTCGCGACAAGCCTCCGTGCAGAGGGCTAGGTGTTCAAAAGGTGTGGATGTTTTTTAGTGAGAGCAACCGACGAACAGTGGTGTGCAACCTGTGTCGCACCAAGATCAGCCGGGGAGCCACCACTACCAGCCTCTCCACCACCAGCATGAGCAGGCATATGATGGCCAAGCACCCCACAAGGTGGGACGAAGGCCATTCACTGCCGCCTCCGGGTCACACCACTGCCTCTTCCCCTGTGCCCCAGCCTGCCCCACAGATCCAATTCCCCTCCCATGACACAGGCACGAGCACCTCCCGGCCTGCACGCACACCCTCACCTCCACCTCCACCGTACTTCTCTCCATCCAGTAGCTGTCGCTAACACAAGTGTTGGAGCGAAAGTGCAAATACGCCACCACCCACCCGCATGCACATGCTTTAAACGTGCACATTGCCAAATTAATCAGCCTGGAGATGCTGCGTGTAGCAACCCGGGGTTCATTCGCTCACATCACAGGTAGACACCAATGTGTTAAACTCCAAATGTCTATTTATTTTAAACTTCACAGCAATAGCAGCTTGCTTCAGCATAGCACTTTATGCAGGTAAAGTTAAATGTCCTTTTACTTCAAGGTTTTGATAAACAGTCCAACTGTAGTTCTCACCCACTCTCCAGGGCAGCTTCATACAGTTGTCTTCAGGATTCACTCTGTTTTCCCTCAGGAAGGCTTCACCCCAAGCTTCCTGAGGCACACGAACAGTCTCTCCAGCATCCAGGTCTCTCTACAGACCTCTTGCTCCCAGTCCAGGTCTCCCCCTGGATTTGTCTTGGGCTCTCACAGCCCAGGTTCTTCTCACTGGACCTCTCTGGCTCACAACCCAGGTCCCACTCACTGGACCGGTCTGGCATGCAGCACACTTCACCCCTGACTGCAGCAGGAACAAACACCTTTATCCTCCTTACTGACCACACCTGTGGGTGTTTTTCCCTTGTCTCAGGCACCAGACTGACTGTCTGTTGCCCCCTACAGGCCACTCTCTGTAATGCACCCCTACATATCCCTCCCCCTTGATGAAGGCCGTAGGCCGCATCACACTTTTCTTCTTTTGGCCCTCCAGGGTCAAAACTCCAGCCTCGGGGGTCTCCTTCTATTTTTACTTGTCTGACAAGTTCTTTCTTCTTGTTTTCACTCTGCTCATCACATCCTAGCAGATCTATGTCAGACTGTGCTCTCACAGCTTGCAAGTTGACTTCCAAGTGCAACTTTGTATCCTCTGTGGCTTGTAACTTATAGTCAAGTTTCTCTACCTCTTAACATCACGGATAAGCGTACACGCCTGTCAACTGCCAGTGCCGACATGCTTACACTGATAAAGATGAACAAAGGCTGGATTTCCCCAGACTTCTCTTCTCCACCGGCGGAAAGCAGCGGAACCTAATGATTCTTTTCGCTGCAACAGGAGAAAAAAGCATTCTCTATCACCAGGGAAAAAAAGGGGGAATTAGCTAGGTCAATCACTCTCGGATATTATTACCCCTCCTGCTAAAACAGCATGTCATCACACTGAACTGCCAATTTTTCTGCGGCCCAAAAGGCTCTGTTTATAATTTTTTTTACAATTTTTCAAAGTTTCAAAAGTATTGATACTTTAACAAAAACCAATTTTTTTCACAGGGCTGCCTCCAGGCTCTGTTACAAATTAGGCAACAGCGAGCTGTATCTTTAAAATTGTTTATGGGTTTCACCTGCCCTCACGGTTGAGCAATTTTTCAGGGGGGCACTTGTACTCTTGGTACGCCAATTTTTCTGGCCCTCGCCTATTCTGTTATCTAATTTTTCCGGCCTTCGCCTACACTCATGGTACACTAATGTTTCAGGGGTGCGCTCATACTCTTGCTACAGAAATGTTACAGGGGTCTGCCTATACTTTTGCTACAGAAATGTTACTGGGGTCTGCCTATACTCTTGCTACAGAAATGTTACTGGGGTCTGCCAATACTTTTGCTACAGAAATGTTACTGGGGTCTGCCTATACTTCTGCTGCAGGAATGTTACAGGGGTCTGCCTATACTTCTGCTACAGACATGTTACTGGGGTCTGACTATACTCTTGGTACACCAATGTTTCAGGGCTTCGCCTATACTTTTGCTACTGAAATGTTACAGGGGTCTGCCTATACTTTTACTACAGAAATGTTACTGGGGTCCGCCTATACTTCTGCTACAGAAATGTTACTGGGGTATGCCTATACTTCTGCTACAGGAATGTTACTAGGGGCCGCCTATACTTTTACTACAGAAATGTTACTGGGGTCCGCCTATACTTTTACTACAGAAATGTTACTGGGGTCCTCCTATACTTTTGTTACACCAATGTTTCAGGGGTTCGCCTACACTCTTGCTACAGAAATGTTACAGGGGTCTGCCTATACTTCTGCTACAGGAATGTTACAGGGGTCTGCCTATACATCTGCTACAGGAATGTTACTGGGGTCCGCCTATACTTTTGCTACAGAAATATTACTGGGGTCTGCCTATACTTTTGCTACAGGAATGTTACAGGGGTCCGCCTATACTTTTACTACAGAAATGTTACTGAGGTCCGCCTATACTCTTGGTACACCAATGTTTCAGGGGTTCGCCTATACTTTTGCTACTGAAATGTTACTGGGGTCCGCCTATATCTCTGGTACAGAAATGTTACTGGGGTCCGCCTATACTTTTGCTACAGAAATGTTACTGGGTCCGCCTATACTTTTTGTACACCAATGTTTCAGGGGTTTGCCTATATCTCTGCTACACAAATGTTACTGGGGTCCACCTATACTTTTGCTACAGAAATGTTGCTGGGGTCCGCCTATACTTTTTGTACACCAATGTTTCAGGGGTTTGCCTACACTCTTGCTACAGAAATGTTACAGCGGTCTGCCTATCCTTCTGCTACAAGAATGTTACATGGGTCTGCCTATACTTCTGCTACAGGAATGTTACTAGGGGCCGCCTATACTTTTACTACAGAAATGGTACCAAGGTCTTCCTATTCTTCTGCTACAGGAATGTTACATGGGTCTGCCTATACTTCTGCTACAGAAATGTTACTGGGGTCTGCCTATACTTCTGCTACAGGAATGTTACTGGGGTCTGCCTATACTTCTGCTACAGGAATGTTACAGGGGTCTGCCTATACTTCTGCTACAGGAATGTTACAGGGGTCTGCCTATATTTCTGCTACAGGAATGTTACTGGGGTCCGCCTATACTTTTACTGCAGAAATGTTACTGGGGTCCACCAATACTTTTTCTACAGAAATGTTATTGGGGTCCGCCTATACTTTTGCTACAGAAATGTTACTGGGGTCCGCCTATACTCTTGCTACAGAAATGTTACAGGGGTCTGCCTATACTGTGGGTGCACAAAGACTTCCCATCGCAGTGTTTTACCTATCTGGCACAAATACACTGACTGACTAGGGCAAGGTCCTTGGCGGGGTGAAACTCTGCCATGTTTGGGCACTCTGATTTCTTCCTGTGTAATACCATCTTTGTGCACTGACAGCATAGGCGAGTCCAAGGAACTCAAAGACTTCCCCTTGTGGTGTTGAGCTATCTGACACCTACACAGAATGAATAGTGTGGACACATGGATTTCCCATTGCTATGTAACTCGCGGCACCTTGGGTCACACAAGGTGGAGGCTGGGACCCAGCCTGACCCAGGGCCCACTCAAATGCTTCCCACACAGACTATTGCGGGTCCTACCTCGGTCATGGTTTCTTGGCCTTGTTATGCCACCTCCTCCTCCTGCTTGGGGTCAGGGGATCAGCACTGGGCAACATGTATTTTCTTTCATGTTACCAGTTATCTGAGACACTGATTTGGGCCAAACAAAAGGAGTGTCACTGCATTAATGAGACGTTCAGAGCTGCACTAGCATCCGAGTCTGCTTTATGCCCACGATTACTGAGAGTGTGAGCCGAGGTTGAGGTCCTTGGTGGGGTGAAACTGCCTTGTTTGGGTGCTCTGATTTCTTTATGTGTAATACTTTCCATGGGTTCCTGGGGCTCGTCTATGCTGTGGGTACACAAAGACTTCCCATTGCGTTGTTTTACCTGTCTGGCACAAACACACTGACTGACTAGGGCAGAAATGTGGGCCGAGGCCCTTAGCAGGGTGAAACTCTGCCATGTTTGGGCACTCTGATTTCCTCATGTGTAATACTATGCTTGAGTTCCTTGGGCTCGCCTATACTGTGAGTGCACAAAGACTTCCCATTGCGGTGTTTTACCTGTCTGGCACAAATACACTGACTGACTAGGGTAGAAATGTGGGCCGAGGTCCTTAGTGCGGTGAAACTCTGCCATGTTTGGGCGCTGTGATTTCTTTAGGCGTAATACCATCTTTAAGTTCCTTGGGCTCGCCTATGCTGTGGGTGCACAAAGACTTCCCATTGCGGTGTGTTACCGGTCTGGCACAAATACACTGACTGACTAGAGTAGAAATGTGGGCCGAGGTCCTTGGCGGGGTAAAACTCTGCCATAAGCGAGCCCAAGGAACTCAAATACTTCCCGTTGTGGTGTTAAGCTATCTGACACCTACACACAAGGTGGAGGCTGGGACCGAGCCTGACCATGGGCCCGCTCAAGTGCTTCCCACACAGAGTATTGCTGCATTGTGGAGATGTGTAGAAGTGCTGGCACCTGAGTCCCCTTTATGCCCATGTTTGCGGCTCCTGACAATTTTGTGAGAGGTGGCACGGAATTGGAATGATGATCGTACGTCAATCTATCATCAATTCTCAACAGCATTGTGGGCCATCGCCCACACTTTCAAAGAGGGTCACTGCCTAGCCCTGCCAACCCTCTGCAGTGTGTGCCTCCAGTTCCTCCTCATCTATTACGCACCTATAAATAGACATGAGGGTGGTGTGGCTATGAAGCGAGCGTGTGGCATGTGGGCAGCTGAATGCTGTGCAGGGAAAATTTTGGGTGCACTGTGGACACAGGGTCATGCGGGTGGGTTGGACAGCAATGCCAGCATGTAACCCAGGAGAAGAGGCAGCGGTGTCACCCGCAGGCATTGTCCTTGGTTGCAGGTAGTGTGGTGCTTAGCTAAAATGTGCCAGCGCGTGTGCCTGGTTAATGAGGGTTTGTCCAAAGTAAATTGTTGGGGGGGGGGGGGGGGGGTGATGCCAGACTCTTGCCCCCATTTTGGCTTAATAGTGGGACCTGGGTGCCTCAGATGCAGCCATGCATGCTGCCCCTGCCCTTCCCTATCAGTTTGTGTGGCGTTTCCATGACTTTCTGATGTTTTCTGGTGTTTGACAAGTCATCAGCTATGCGGAGTAATGGTCCCATACAAAAATGCTCGAGTCGCCCATTGACTTCAATGGGGTTCGTTACTCGAAACGAGCTCTTGAGCATTATGAAAAGTGCATTACACAAAACTGAAAACCCTTGCAAAAGTTATTGATTATACATACAGGGAACAAGACATCATTTAGGCCAGTGGTTCTCAACGTGGTTGTTATTGTGCCCTGGGGTCATTTTTACTTCTCACGGGGGTGGTGGAACAAAAAGTCGCGGCAGGAGGGGGCGATATGAATCACTTACATGTAATGGGAGTTGTGTGCAGCCTGCGCACCTCTATCATATAATGTACGACTTTTATAACTCTGCTACTGATCAATCACACTTTATAACATTAAATAACCTGCAGCACAACCTAACTAACTGTATTCCATAATGCCGCTGATCGGCTGGAACTGCTTCAAACTTTCACGTGTGTGGGTCTCTGAGAGTTGTAGTCTTAGTGGAAACTATCTTTTCAGAACACTGATATAAACTACAACTCCCAGAGACCCAATTGAAAGTTCCAGCCAATCAGCGACATTATGAAATACTGTGGGTTAGGGTGTTCTTCAGGTTATCCAGTGCCATTGCTCTGGAGCATAGTTATAAAAGTCATACATCATAACAATAGAGCAACATAAGCAGTGAACGCTTGAAGTATACTTTATATTAAAAAACAAATGAGTGAGAAGAAATGCTGTCAGTATTCAAATGAATACTTGAAATACGGATTCATCCCTTCTCCTACAAACAGACAGCTTCCCTTGTACCTCGTTTGTGAAAAGGCATTTTCAAGTGAAACTATGAAGCCTTCGGGAGTGAGTAGTCACCTTGCAAAAAATGCATTCAGACAAAGTAGGTAAGCCCATTTTATTGTTCCAAAGTTTAAAATCAAAGTTTGAGAACCGCAGTACTGTGGGCAAGCTATTTGGAAAATCCGCTCAACGCTGACAAAGGCCTCCTTGATTCCTATAAAGTCTCTTTATTAATGTGGCAAATCACATACTATTAGGGAAAAACTTATGTTACCTGCAGTTAGGGTGCATTCACACGAACGTATATCGGCGCGGTTTTCACGCCGAGCCGATATACGTTGTCCTCGGGTGCAGGGGGGGGGGGGGGGGGGGGGGGAGATGGAAGAGCCAGGGCCAGGAAGTGTGCTCCCGCCCCCTCTCCGCCCCTCTGCACTATTTGCAATGGGGAGAGGCGGGACAGGGGCGGGGCTAATTCCCGGAACTTAGCCCCGCCCCCGTCCTGCCTCCTCTCATTGCAAATAGTGCAGAGGGGCGGAGAGGAGGCAGAGAGGGGGCGGGAGCACACTTCCTGGCCCTGGCTCTTCCATCCTCTCCCCCCCCCCCTGCACCCGAGGACAACGTATATCGGCTCGGCCTGAAAACCGAGCCGATATACGTTCGTGTGAATGCACCCTTAAAGAGATTGTCAGTACTATGCTGGGGCCTGATGTGTGTGCCATGGTGAGATCAATTGCTTCAAGTAATGACACCATTTCAAGAACAATTGATGAGATGGCTGCTGATGTGGAAGAGACGCTTTTGGACGTGTTAAAGAACACAGAATTTGTAATGTAAATTGATAAGTCAACAGTTAGCAACAATGCAGCATTGCTACTAACTTACATTTGTTTCATTAATCGGAATGAAGAGGTAGTGGAGGAACTGTTGTTTACCAGAAATTTAAGCACCGACACAAAAGGCCTCTCTATATACAAAAGAGTGGGAGAATTTTTCCAAGAAAAAAACTTTCCTTTAACAAATGTACTTGCATGTGCAACTGAGGGAGCTGCATCCATGATTGTTCGATAGCGTAGATTTATGGCCCATTTAAAATCTGCTATAAACAGCATAATGGCAGTTCACTGTGTGATCCATTGACAGCACCCTATTGCTAAACATTAATGTGAGAGATTGCATGATTCTTTGCGCTATGTAATTAGTGCAATTAACAAGATAAAAGGGCACTCTTTAACCAAACGCCTTTTCCGCAAGCTCTGTTAAGACCATAATTACGAATTTGAAGGTCTACTCCTACACACCGAAGTGAGGTGGTTGTCAAGAGGAAAGTGCATACGATGCTTCTACCAACTTTTTGACACAGTAGTCAAGTTTCTTCAGCCTATTGACCAAAGCCTTTCTGATGCAATCGAACTACAATATCTTGACGTTGCCTATCTCGCAGACATATTTGTAAACACAAAGCTACAAGGAGACAAAATGAATTTTATTAGGGCTAAAGGTATAATCTCTTCCTTCATTGCAAAACTGGACCTTCATACCAATAAACTGAGTCAATGCGAGTTCAAGTTTTTGAGTCTTCAGGAAATTGCACACGAAGACCGAGACAAACTTCAAGATGAAGACTTATGTCTTTTGCTCACAAGCAAAAGACAACATGCCAACTAGGTTTCATGACCCATGTACCCTTGAAATATCAAGGTGGGTACTCAATCTATTTTCAGCAGACACAGGAGAATTTCATCCCAAAATTACAAGTGCAGTTGAACCACTTGAAACACGATAGCAAAGCCCAAGCACTTTTCCAACAATGTGGCTATGAATGTTTTTGGGCGAAAGTGCAGAATTCCTATCCTATCCTGTGGCAGGAAGTTAAGTTCCACGTACTCAGTAGAGAGGAGCTTCAACGCTGTTCAGCAGCTCCTGACGAAAGCAAGCAACAACCTCCACTCATCAGGCCCAAGGTAGCCATTAATAACACAGATTGATTGTGGCAAACATTATTAGTTGAATTTTATTGTTCTTGCATTTTAATTAGTCTTCTGACCATTAAGGATTAGAGGTGCATCTTGCATTTTCTTTATACGTTGTACGTTTCTATCAAATTATAATTAAAGATACTATTATTGCTTGATTCCCCCAAAAATTTATCTTCTGCAATAAAACCTATTTATTATTGCATCCACAATTAACCTGTTTTTAAATACCTAGCACCTACATTTTAGCAGCTAAAATTTACCTGACTAATCTGTTAAACCGTATTAAACTTTCTGAAAAAAGGAATTCAGTATTTTAATTTGTACTTTTAAACTTTGTAAACAAGGTAAACTTTGACTGGGTTTAAAACAGTAAGGGGCTTGGGGGGAGCTGGCCACCATCCCAATATCTATAGGGGGCACTGGGCTGAAAAAAGGTTGAGAATAGAGATGAGCGAGTATACTCGCTAAGGGCAATTGCTCGAGCGAGCATTGCCCTTAGCGAGTACCTGCGCGCTTGAGACAAAAGGTTCGGCTGCCGGCGCGGGGGAGCGGTGAGTAGCGGCACTCAGCAGGGTGGAGCGGGGTGGGGTAGAGAGATCTCCCCTCCGTTCCTCCCCGCAGCTCCCTGCCCGCCGCCAGCACCCGAACCTTTTGTCTCGAGCGGGCAGGTATTTAGTATACTCGCTAAGGTATTTACCCTTAGCGAGTATACTCGCTCATCTTTAGTTGAGAACCACTGATTTAGAGCATGGAAATACCTGTTTAAAAACAGACATTCCTCTTGAAATTATGAAAACAGACCCCAAAAGCTTACACAGGAGATTCATACACTACACTGATACTGTAGTACACTCAATGAAGTAATGTGCAAGATCTTTTGAACAAAAATGAATCCAATAAGATCAAATCAGCAAATCTACTTAGACAATTTGCAGGTCTAGCATTTTTCCCTGCAGAAGTTAAAAATGAAATTTCCTTTCAGTCAACCAAATGGAAACAAAAAGGGGGGGGAAAAAAAGACAAAACAAAATGTAACATTTTTTTTTTAATTTAAAGTACTGAACAGCCCACCACCCTAACCAAATAACGTATCCATCCCCCCCCCCCCCCACTCACAAAAAAAGTTGCCATGTGTAGATTTTTCAGGACCGCACACACAGATGAAGAATGAAAATTAAAGATAAACTATAGAAAATAAAAAAAAAGTCTACATTTCTCTGTTTATATCTTATAAATACCTCAAAATATTGCCTTGACTTTACAGAACAGGGGCATATGACATTAAACGGATCATGACTTCTGATAACTACAATACGAATAGAACCAACTAGTTAAGCTTGTCTGAACAGAGAAACAAAAAGGCACTTAAATTGTTATTTGCAATTGTTGAAGGCGTTTTCTAGGCAGCACGAGCTGTCATAGCCAGGATACAGCAGGGGTCAGAGCAGGAGCTGCTGCTCCAACCCATGTAGTGGTCGGTGCTCATAACTGCAACCGCAGTCCTCATTGAAATCAACAAAAGCTGCGTCTGCAATTACAAGTGCCGGCCACTATGTAGGGGTTGGAGCAGCAGCTTCCACTTTGACCCTGGTGTATTCCGGCACTGACAGTTGGTGCTGTCAGAAAAACCCCTATAAGTGTGAATAAAGATTTCAGAGAACAGAAGATTATTTTTTTTTTTTTAAACACCAAAGCCCACATTTATCACAGTGCATGCTAGTTTCAGAGCAAACTGTGCCTCAAAAAGTTGCAAATCAGGACGCAGACACATCATATCTTCAGAAATATTTCCAACTTTCTTGGTACTCGCCAGACTAAGAATGGAGAAAAGGGAGCATGGTCTCAAAGCTGAATAAAGATGTATTGGGGGGGGGGGGGGGGGGGGGGGGAATTCTGAAAATGGCAGATTTATGCCAGCTCATAGCCAACAGGTATGCCCCTTTTAATAAATTTGTTGCAAATCAGTCCACTGATCATTTTCTTTGACACATGAAATGCCAGTTTTAATATGGGCGCACGTTCCTAATTACAGCTGGAATCTCACATGCAGGTCCTGTGGCAATTTTTTGAGCGGAGGCCAGGAGAGAATTGAAAAGGAAAAACTTTTCTGCTGGATCCACTAGTGGCTTTGACTCAATAACCTGGAACCTTGCTAGTAGCCTATACTTCCCCTCTTTAACAGTCACTTGTTTTGATTAGATATCAAAACTGCACCATAATGTGTGACCTTAGGTCAGACTCATGTTACATTTTCTCTTGAACATGCATAAGAAATCCACTGTGTGAATTAGGCCTTACACAACTTAAATCGGTCACCTTCAAAGCACATTCCTGTTCCAGTAAATTTTATTCTTAAAAGGAAACATTTTCATTTTCTTCCAAATTTAGGACAGAAAAGCAAGTGTGTGTGTGGAGAAAAATTGGAAAACTAGTTAACAAAATCCCATCCGGGCTCTGACTAAAATAACAAACAGGAGTATGCTGACCGCTCTTGGGGCCCAAGGAAGCCGCTGATGCTGGCATCAGCAGTGAATTCTGGGTAGACAGGCTGGGTTGAAGCATGTGACCACTGAAGCTAATCAGAGGCCGAAGTGTCCTCATCAGCGCTCCTGCCTTAGCGCTCATATCCTGGCCAACATGATGCCAGGAGTTTGGCGACATGACACTGTGACCTCTGATTGGCTACAGTGGTCACCTACCTCCACCCATCCCATCTACCTGAATGTCGCAGTCAGCTGTGTCCCGATACCCCAGGAGAGGAGAGTATACCTTTGTTTGTTATTTTAGGCAAGGCCCAGCTGGGGGACTTGATTTTGTTTTAATGACAAAACTCCTTTAAGAACAGACACAAATAAGGGTACTTGTTTAAAATACTTCTAATGCAGACAAGCTGATCTGAGCCATAGCAGCAACATGAGTTAATTTAATAAGTCCAAAACCACTCTGTCATTCTCTTCTAAATAGCAAAGCAGGATCTTCAAGCGTTTCATTCAAAACTTCAACTCAAAAATGAGTTTGCTCCTGCTCAGCACTATGAATGAGGGACAGTTCTGCTTGGCTGGCTATAACATGGTGGGTACCAAGACCAAATGTATTCACAGTGCATTCCTTACATTGGTCATTAAAAGATTAGAAGACTGAAAAGATACAAAAAGTTGTAAAAATACAAAGGTGCTATATTATTGCTTTTGAGCAGAACATAGCTATATTTAAGAAGGTAGGTCCCCATTCTTTAATATCCTCCAACTTACCTCGGTGACCGGTTAATTTAATTGAATCAAGTGTCAAATTGATGGAAGATGGAAATATATTTGACACCTAATATTACCAACTTGGTGTCTTTTGGTGCAAAGTAAATTTGAACCTAAAAGATCACATATAGATTTATATGGAAACAAAACCTAAAATACAAGGCATATAATATAAAAAATACTAAAACCACAAACAGCTATGCAAACTATTCCGGAGCTTAAAGGGGTTGTCCCGCGCCGAAACGTTTTGTTTTTTTTTTTTTTCCAATAGCCCCCCCCCCGTTCGGCGTGAGACAAACCCGATGCAGGGGTTAAAAAAACAAACAAAAAAAACGTCCAGTACTTACCCGAATCCCCGCGCTCCCGCGACTTCTTACTTACCTTAGTAAGATGGCCGCCGGGATCTTCACCCACGATGCACCACGGGTCTTCTCCCATGGTGCACCGTGGGCTCTGTGCGCTCCATTGCCAATTCCAGCCTCCTGATTGGCTGGAATCGGCACACGTGACGGGGCGGAGCTACAAGGAGCAGCTCTCCGGCACGAGCGGCCCCATTCGGAAGGGAGAAGACCGGACTGCGCAAGCGCGTCTAATCGGGTGATTAGACGCTGAAATTAGACGGCACCATGGCGACGGGGACGCTAGCAACGGAACAGGTAAGTGAATAACTTCTGTATGGCTCATAATTAATGCACAATGTATATTACAAAGTGCATTAATATGGCCATACAGAAGTGTATAACCCCACTTGCTTTCGCGGGACAACCCCTTTAAAGGTAATTAGTCACCGAGTTTTTGCAGCCCTCACTGATAGCACCATAAAGTAGTGCCTACCACACTGATATTTCTGCTGTATGGACCTGTGCAGTAGTTTGGGAGAACCCTGCATTGCATTAGTAGCAGCCAGACATAGAACTAGTCCTGCATGTTTATGAGCTGCAGGCTAGCCACACCCACACCGGCCTATAGACCATGATTGGCAGCGCTCTTACTATGTATCATAATAGGTAGATTGCTGTAAAAAAAAAAATGGCTGGAGGATGGGATGGGTGTAGCCTGCACCCGTAAGTGGTCCTCTATATGTGTGCTGCACAGATCCACACCTCATACATATCACTAATCAGTGTGCCCATCACTACCTTGTACTGCCCTCAGAGGAGTGCAAAAGTATGGTGACAGCGTCTCATTAAAAACAGATATTAATATGTAGCACAAGTCATTAGATTTTTTTTTTACCTGGCAGGGTAACAAACATGGAGATCTACACTAAGAATTTAGGAGGTCAGAATGTTTCCTCTACTGTAAAGTGAAGGAAATATGCAATATTTTATCATTCTGAGAATACATCTGTATTGCACGAAAACAAATCCATGTTTGTATTACAGTCCAATTGATCCAAAGGCCACTTTCACAGAGCTGTAACACAGATGTATTTTAGCATCCACATTGCAACGGCATGATACAGATCTTGGTTCACTGGTTTCTATGCTCTATGGAGGTCCGGGTGCTGCATTGTGGTGTGTCAATGTGAAAACCAGCCCAAGGCCCCATTTGAAAGTCCATATTATGGCCACAACACCTAGAAGTGCCCTGCAGGGATCTATAGTGATGAGGATTTAGCTCGGGAGAACTATGCGGAGGGGAGGGGAGAGCAATGGCTGCTGTGGACATGTAATACAAATACACTGAATTCCAGTCATGTTACGACTTGTGGGACCAATCTTATACTAAACTTGGATGGTAGTTGTAACAGTAATATGGCCATGTACTGTGCTAGAATGGGATTAAAATCAGTCTGGACAAAACCCAAAAACATTTCTCACACAAAAACGGTGGTGACAAAATGACATCTCATTCTTGCCATTACATATATGTGGATTCAATAGGGAGCCATATTAAAGCCTACTAAGAGCAGTCATAAGGAGTTGTATGCAGGATTACAAAAACATAGCTGCTTTCTTTCAGAAAGTGTCACATACTGTCACATAGATTGTCTCTGGTATTACAGTTCAGCTCCCTAGTAGTGAATGGGGGAAGGGGGGAGCTGTAAAACCAGAGACAACCCATGGGCATTATGTGACACCGTTTCTAAAAGAAAGGTTTTTAGAATTTTGCGTAAACCCTTTAAAGTGTCCTTGTAACGTTACTGTCCTGTCCTACCTTCAGATCAGGGAAAGAGCAATGCAACGGCACACTGGGCAGTACAGTAAGGAAGGCAACTGTATGAAGCCCGGCAGATACCGTGCAAAAATGCATACTTCAGTCTGCAACATAAAACAAGTTACAAAAAAAGAAAGAAAATACTAGATTAGAACAGAATTGATCTCAGAATTAAAGGGATTATCCTGGAAAGGATAAAAATTTCTGACATGCCCAGAGCGGTATAATAGCATACAAACACCGTACTTACTCCCTCCGTTGCTCTCGGTTTGCCGATGCCCATTCCCCCACTAGTCGTCACTTCCGGCTGTAAAGAAAGCAATGAGGTCCAGGAAAGGAATGTATGATCGCTGCAGGCAGATCACTGGCCATATGAGTCAGTGATTAGCTGCAGGTGGTCACATGTCCCTGACATCACTGCTGGCTTGCTGAACCTGAAAGTGAAGAGCAGTGCTGAACCAGGCATCACTGGAACAGGGTAGTATATTTTTAAGTTATTCTACCACGCTGGGCCTGTTTGCGAAAAAAAGTTCCCACCTTTGAAATATTTTTGAACAGATTACTATTTTAAAAAAAAACAAACGAAAAAACTTCCAAGAGTGCAGCAACATCCAAAAATTGTTAACAATTTTCTGAAAATAAAATGGAAAATATTTTCAAGTATTAAACACTGGTGGTAACAGCATATTTTAATGATTTTTTTCCACTTAATACTTTTATCTTAAAATGCTTGCCACCAGCCTTACAGTGCCAGTAGCAACCCCTTGTAGACGCTAATAGTACTTCTTAATGAAAGCTTGATGAGTTACTAGGATATTTATAGTGAATTTTACCATTGATCTCATGGTTTCTTTTGACAATTCCCTCCCACAAAAGTTATCTACTATAGAAAAAGTCATCTACTATGAGCAAACTCTCAACCTTCCAAGACAGTATCTTTTTGGAACCTTTGTGCAAGAAGTTTTAAAAAGCTTTAATCCTACATGACTTTTAAAAGTTGTGACTGTTAAATAAAAAAATAAGGCAATTAATTATGCTTATAGACCATCTGGAAAATGAAAAATAAAGTCCCACTTGAATTAAATAATGATCTGTGAAATCCCACAAATATAAGTTTGTTGACAGTGGGCAAGAGGTGTGTTTTGCATTTTATTTGTAACTATGTTTCGCCAGCAACCTTGTTCTGCAATTCTCCGTAATATAGAATGGAATGCAAACGTATCCACTTTATGTGATTTATGCTCTATAATACCTGCAACAAAAATAAATATAAAACAATCATTTAGCCCAGTGATTATTTAAGGTTACAGAGGAAAACCTCTTCCCCCATCTATCCCTTGCCCTAGAAGAAATCCTCTCCAGGTTGATAGCACCAACTTATAGCCAGCCATGCTCATGAACATCTTCTTGCTGCCTTCTTCCACTTGCTTTGATCAAGTATTCTTTCAGCTCTCCACAGTGCTTAGGATTAATGTAAACATTGACAGCACACGGCAGCTTTTTCTGATGGCGAAATGCCTTCCAAGAGGACTGTCCAAGCCAATCAGAAGGATAAGTTTTAAATCAAATTGTCCACTTCGTTCCATCAGCTGTCACGGGTTTTTACGCTGCAATTTAGAGTCTCCTTTACTTTGAGTTGCATCTAGAATATTTAAGAGAAAAAAACGAAACATCATTTGTCTTGAGACTTCTTACAATGACCATCCAAAACTGCTAAATACGTTTTACATGTTTGTTTCAAATTACCATGTGATGTCAAACTAGCTGCCACAACACATTGCGGCCTTATGCACACAGCCGTTACGGGCTCCGCAAGCGGAAGTATAGCGTGACGGTCATCTTCCATTGACTACAATTTCACGCTGCGGAATTCCGCAGCGTGTACATTGAGCTATTAGTTTCAATAGAACCTAATGGCTGTGGTGAAACGTCGTGGATTTCCGCCGCGTTTTACGTGGCAGAAATCTGTCCATGTGCATTAGGCCTACATCTTGTGGCAACGGGACTGAACGGAAGATCAAAAGGTGACCAAAAATGTACATTGGTATATGAGGGGATTGAGAAAAAAAATTCTACTTACTGGAAAGACTTCCTTCACCATATTGTCAGTGACATAAGAATGGGTTCTCTGACTCCATTCTTTGCTCAATACTTTTTAACCTCTTAGTGACAAAGTTTTTTTGCCTTCTTCCATTTTCGTTCCTCCCACCCACCCCCCTTTAAATAAAATTATAACTCCTTTATTCATTCATTGAAGTAGCTGTATGAGGGCTTTTTTTTTTTTTGCAGGACGAGTTGTATTTTTCAATGGTACTATTTAATATACCATATAATGTACTGAAAAACGTTTTTTAAAAAAGTTGTGAAATATGGGGGGAAAAATGAAATTCAACCAGATTTCGGTGCATCTTGTTTCTACGACGCACAAACTGCAACAAAAGTTATATGGTAACTTTACTCTATGGGTCAGTACAATTACTACAGTACCAAACATATCTTGTTTTGCTGTACTACTTGTATTTTTTTTCAATTCTTTTCTGCTGCTATCTTCTAAGCGCAATAACTATTTTTCCATCTACATAGTCCTGCGAGGGCTCCTTTTTTTGCGGGATGTCCTGTAGTTTTGAAATACATACGACTTTTTGATAGCTTTTTATTGCATTCTTTCTTGGAGACAGGGTGACAAAAAAAATAAAACATACATTTCAGGCGCTCTATTTTTTAGACGACGTTCACCCTGCGGGGTAAAAAGTGCATTACTTTGATAGATATGACTTTTACAGACGCAGTGATACCAAATATGTATTTTTGTTTTATTATTTAAATTATTTTGTTATAAAATATTGCAAAAGGGTTTTTTTTTAAACTTTTATTTTCTTAATAATTAGTATAACTTTGATTTTATTTTTACCGCTTTTTTAGTCCCCATAGGGAACCACAACTTGCGATGCATGGATCGCGGGGATGGCTTGATAGGCATTCTGCCATGACAGCCCTGGGTCTTTTCAGAAGACCCCTGGCTGCTATGACGCAAGCATTTAAAGGGTTAACAGCTCTGGTGAGCCACGTGGCTTGTTGGAGCTGTTGCCCGTGGGTGTTAGAACCCTTGATGTATGGAGGAAGATAGCCCTGCGATCTCGTTCTATACATATCCTATAGGACGTAAAACACTATAGGGCGGTCACTAAGGGGTTAAACAAAGTTGTTGATTTGTATTTGATTTACTTTTACCAAAGAATTCAGGTGAACGATAAAAAAAGTACTCCTCACAAAAGGGTAGAAGGCTATAGAACAGTAAAACATAAGATAGAGAATTTAAAGGGGGAGAAAAAAAATTCCAATTCCCCTGTGCTACATTCTCTGCTAATAAAAAAAGTTTCATCTCATATTAGCATCATCTGCAGAAAAGACCAGCAGACGTTCGAGCAGCCTGGTCGCGGCTCAGACATATACATATGCGCAGTGTTTCTTAGTCTGTCCATCTAAATCCTTATGGATGCAGCATATTGAACTAGAATGAGCAAGCTTCTGCCCCTACCTGTACCTTTCATTTTCAAAACTATAAACTACATGTGACTCGTTTTGGCGACATAGTATGCAGATCTGAAAATTCATATTCGATGGATTATTTTTGTTTCTTTAAAAAAAGAGAAAAGAAATGTTTTAGCGTTTGACTGACACGGATGAAAACTCAGGGGGAACTCATCAAGACAGGCAAACTGCGCTGGAGTAAGATGCTCCCAATTCATTATGAGGCACACGTCTCTAAATTTGATGCACCTCTGGCTGTTCCGCCTGCCAATCAAATCTACAGCATCTATAAACTGCCTCAGATTTGGATAACAATTTATACTGGCCTCTGGTGTTAAAATTAAGTCAAGCCCCACCCACAAAAAAATCTTTTTGAGTGCATTCTGGTACAAAACAGGCCTATGGCAAAATTTGCACCTTTTTTCTACCACAGTTCTGGTGCACAGAATTTCCCCAATATCGTGCAAAAATATACACATTGTTACAGATTCACCTGGCCATGACATTTTCCAATAAATAAAAATCGGTATATATTACACACACACACACACACAGTCAAAAAAACAAAATCCTCTAGAAGTTGTCGCTTTGCTGCAAAACTTGGCATGCAGTTCTATCTCAAGCAGATATGCAAATCATAAGAGCTGTGGTGTGATTAGATGAACAGTCTTGTCACCTGAGGCCCTAAAAGTGGTCCCACCTTCCTGGCTTAAAAAAGGCGAGCAACGCTCTTCTTGAGTAACTGCACTATCGTCTGAGCAGGCTTGGGGTGGGGGTGGGGGCTTAGAGATCTCTCACTCCCCCCCCCCCGAGCCTGCTCTGACGTGAATGCAGTTACTCTAGAAGAGCGATGCTCACTCAAGTAAATGCCTTATTCGAGCGTGCTCACTCATCTCTAGTAGTGACCTCTTCTTCAGCTTGTGTAGAGCTTGTTGACCACTAAACATCTCTACGACGCAGAGAAGAGATTTCACCCTGTTACCAGAGTCTGAGAGGGGTGCATTATTGGAATATTAGCAGCTGGATAGCCATATTGACAAACTGTCCTTCAACAGGGCAGTTCTGAGCAGACTATTAGGATGTTTCCAGTGGATGTGCGAGGACACACAAGGCAACTGGGCTCAGGACTCCTTCAAAAGACCACCAATAGAGAGGATCATCCGATAGTTCACCAAGCACAAGCAGCACCAACGGAAAGTATGCCTCCATGTCCGTCTGTATCACATCTTGTATTCAAGCTAGAGACACTTCCTTATATCAACGTTACAAGCACACAGAGAATGTTTCAATCAATTCCACAACAACTTCTAGGTGCTTGATTTATTTTGACAGAGTGCATTAAATAATTTACAGGGCGATTCAAAAATAATGGTGCAAAAGTAAAGCCGATTTATTTACACATGCATAGACACACAACAGTCAGAATCACACGAACAGATAGAACTAGTCCGTTTTTAATGCTTGCAATTTAATGGGTGCGGTTGGCGATTCGGCGGATGACAAGTCAGTAGTCCTGTTCTACTCAGAGGTATTCCAGCATACCCTTAGATATGGATTCCACTACAACAGTGACTCTTTCACAAGGGGAGTCAAACAGAATTGTGCTGAATGTGCGTTAAATACTTGAAAGAGTTGTTCTCTCTTTTCATGACATTCTGGCTGTTGTACGCCAATTCATGTATAAATTAATCAGCTTTACTTTTACATCAATCCTTTTGAATCACTCTGTATATGAAATATATAAAGAAAAAAAATAAGAAACACTTTGTCTTCCTGAAATGCAAGCTTTGCAATTCTTTGCTCCGATTACCAAAATGTATACATTTCAGTGATAAAATGAAAGTTCAGTAAGAGAATTCCTTACCTGTGTACCCTTGTTGCAAGTGAGGAGCCAAAGTGGAGTGCGAGATGGTAGGTGTGTGCGTAGCGGTGCTCTGTAATCCTTTTAGTAAATCTGACGGAAAGAAAAGGAAAACTAAAATACAAGATAGATAAACCCACCCTAAACCGCTCCAATGGCTTTTATCTGTGGAATAAATGAGACTATTGATCTACAATCTCTCTTGGCAGGGAAGACGTAAAGAGACACAGCAAAGGCTGGTTTAGACACGATTATCGCTCAAAAAATCTTTTGAGCGATAATCGGTGTTTTTTTTTTTTTTACAGCGCAAGGTGATCACTCAAAACGTTAAGCGATCACCTTGCGCTCTGAGCGGAGGATGCAGAAGACAAATGGGGTATCCCCGCTTGTCTTCTGCATCCAGCTGTTCCCCACTCCGGGCATCCGCCCGTTATACAGCCGAGCGCTCTGAGCGGAGGATGCACAAGGCAAGCAGGGTGTCCCCGCTTGTCTTCGGCATCCAACTGTTCCCCACTCGGAGCCTCCAGCTGGTATACAGCCGAGCACACAGAGCGGGGAATGGAGAACACAGCTGGACCGCTTTGTTCTTCATACTCCGCCCGTCATCAGGGAGGGAGATGCAGCTGAAACAATAGTATCCCGCTGTGAATTCCTGATAACTGATCTTTCAACAGCGATCAGCAATGGCTTAACGAAAACTGCACAATGTCAGTGCAGTTAGAGACAATTATCGCTCAACAGATGGCATTGAGCGATTTTTGAGCTAAAATCGTTGTTTCTCAAAGGACGTTTAGTCGCCGCCCACTGTTCAAGCTTGTCGAGATCTTTTTGAATACTCTCCCTCTCTTCCCTAGTGTTAGATATCCCTCCTAGCTTTGTATCGTCGGCAAATTTGATCAGTTTCCCATCAATTCCCTCCTCCAGATCATTTATAAACATGTTGAACACCACTGGGCCTAGGACAGAGCCTTGTGGTACAACACTTGATACATTCTTCCACTTGGATGTGCAGCCATTTATGACCACTCTTTGAATACGATCACTCAGCCAGTTGTGAATCCACCTAACAGTTGCCTTGTCAATCCCATATTTGGTCATTTTTTCAATAAGTACGGTATGAGATACTTTGTCAAATGCTTTACTAAAGTCTAGATATACTATATCCACCGCATTTTCCTGATCAACCCAGTCGGTGATTCAGTCATAGAACTAAGTTAGATTTGTCTGGCATGATTTGTTTGTTACAAACCCATGCTGGCTCTCGTTAATTACTCCTGGCTTCTTACAGTGAGGGTGATCAATGAGTGGAACAGCTTACCATGGGAGGTGGCAAAGTGTTGAAACAAAGGCTGGACAGACATCTGTCTCGGATGATTTAGTGAATCCTGCACTGAGCAGGGGGTTGGACCAGATGACCCTGGAAGTCCCTTCTAACTCTACCATTCCATGATTTTATGATACAGCTCCATTGTTCTCCAACGGGACAGCAGGTGAAAACAATATTATCAGCGCTCCCATGGAGAATTACAGCATGCAGTCCCTGCTATCAGCTGGCTGACCAAACAATAGTTTTTATGCTAAACTAAAAATCATCGTTCAGCAGAAAAGCTAACGATCATAGCATTTACACACAATGATTATCGCTCAAAAGACATCATTTGAGCGAATTTTGAGCGATAATAGTTGTGTGAAAATGGGCCTTTAGATGAATGAGTGAGAGAGATTGTATTCTTCAATCAGGTTTGAAGAGACAAGTAAACAGAAAGATCATTCTTTACACTTCAAAGGCTGAACCAAATGAATAACGTAGGTGTTTTTAAGGCCGCCTGCATATGACTGAATTAGATTCCGCATTCAGGAACTAGCAGCAGCATCAGGCTCTGTGCCCGGCCGGCGACCCAGCGTCCCTGTCTGCAGTCTTCATAATCTGTGCTGTGGAAGTGCCAGCCGGCGCACAGATTATGCTGCAGATCCCCTGACCTTTCCGCAATGATGATCGCAGAAGGACTGCGGGGCGGAGAAGGCAAGATGGCCGCCCTCATAGTCACACAAACCCTTCCCCGCTATAGCTGATGTGTATGAGCGCTCCTTCGATCCTTGGGTACCTTGCGGTGACTGTACGCGGCGTCCCAGCAGCTCCTCTGACTCTCCTTGCCGGCCCTTTCTCGCCCTCACTACTCCTGCTGCTGGCCCTGCTGCTCACGGTGTCAGTGTACCGGAGCCTGTGTAACACTGCATGGCATGTTCCCCTACCACCACCTGTGTCACAGTCCCTGGCACTGCCACATTCTGCTGCATAAAGGCTGGTTGTCAGCCAAGACCCCATCGCTCTGTGGCCACAGCTGAGAGACCCATGAGACATAGATCTCCCACGACCCTGTTCCTCCAGCTCTCCCTGGCCGCGGAGGGAATCTTTGTGGACGAGCAGGCAGATACTCAAAAGGGCGATACTCGCTCGAGTATTTGTCCTTAACAAGTATGCTCGCTCATCTCTACCTAAAACATTAACATAAATTTGATGCCAAGCCACACTTTAGTTGCTTCCAGATACTTTTCATATCAAATGTTAAATATTCTTCACAAGACAATTGCAGCCTGCGCTAAAGCTCTTATCATATGGACTGCATCCATTCACATCATTGGTTTGCTCATTAGGAATTTGTTCACACTGCTTTAGCTTTCAGTATATTCAATATTTCCCAACATATACCGCCGAAGGAAGGCTCCATCGTACAGTTGGCATAGTTGTCTATATCACCTGTAGGCTGCAATGTTTAAAATAAGTGGACCATGTAGCATGCATTTTTTTTGAGTTATGCCCCTCTATAGAAAACTTTGGGGCTTAATTAATTTCGAAACACATGTTTTCTGTCAGAAATTATGCCAGAAAACCGTCTTACATGCTTGTGCCACATTTATCATGTTTCTAGACACTTTTGAACAATTTTTCTGACTTAACCAAAAAAGGGGTTTGGCCTAAATTGCACCAAAAATTGTGTTAAACTACCGTGAATTGTGCCAAAATTTTGAAACAATTATTGGCGGAAACTAAGCCAACTAATGGGTGGTCTAAACTTAAGTTAGACAGTCTTAAAATTGAATTTAGCACTCAGTGATACATTAAGTGCATTTAAAGACTGTCTAGTCCAAGTTTGCACTGTCTAAAGCCCCATTTACACGGGAGAAAGGTCAGGTGAACAATGCCAGACACTCGTCTCCGCACATACTCGCTTCCGTGTTGTTACACAGGAGCAAGTATCAATGGCACTCTGACTCTGTCCCATGTAAATGGGTCTTAACTTTTAGACAGCATTAGTAAATAAGCCCGGATGTGTCAGTAAATACGATTGTATAAAAATAGGAGAAATAAATGTATTGTCCAACAATCCTATTTGCAAGCTTTCAGAGCACAGACACCTCTTCATCAGGCAGGCTGACAAATGAATGTCTGGGAGAAGGCACATTTAAAAAATGTTGCATCTAGATAACTATGCTGTAGAAGCCACATGGACCCGGAGTACGCATCCATACAGATATATTTGGCATATGCAGTTGGAGATTTCCCTGTACATGCTGCAGTGTGAACAAACCCTATATATTATTATACACTCACTCACATGCACTTTTTAATATATATATACATACATATTCACAGTTGAGAAAACAGTTTTATATCTGTCACAGGAGTATCCACGTGTGTGTGTGTAATATATATATAGTTTTCTCAATAATAAGACCCTGTCTTATGTTAATTTTTGCCCCAAAAGAGGCACTGTGTCTTATTTTCGAGTGGTTGTCTTATACTTACCTAGCAGGCTCAGTCTGGTCACTGGAGCTCCAGTGCACTTACTGCAGTCCTCTGCTGCCCACAGAAGATCGCTTCCTGGTTACGGGATTCATAAATCCAGCTTTAAAGAAGCGATGGCTGTGATTAGTTCTCATATGCTGCTCGACCAAATCAATGCAGCACTCGGTGAACCAATCACAACCATCGCATTGTGGAGGTGAGATTTATGAATTGTCTGAGCTGCGGCATTGATTGGTCAATTCATAAATCCAATCCATAAATCCCACCTCCACAATGCGATGGCTGCGATTGGTTCTTAAGCACCACATTGATTAGCTGAGCAACAGCCATAATTTCCTGGAGGCGGGATTTAAGAATCCTGTAACCATGAAACGATCTTCTGGGGGCAAATGAAGACAGCAGCGGGTGGACACAGACCAAGCCCGCTAGGTAATATATTGCTTTTTTATGTAATGCATATGGGGCTTATTTACAGAGTAAGGATTATATATCAAGACACCCCATAAATCTGGGTAGGGCTTATTTTTTGGGGAAATCGTATATATGTATTTATTACACACACACATACAAGTGGATACTGCTGTGACATGAATATAAAACGGTTGTCTCAAGTCTATTGAGCCTATAAAAACTAACATTTGCTAAAGATTAAACCCAGTTCTTACTCTGTGTGAGATTGTGGTGGAAAGCTGCTGAGGTAGACCCAGGGGACGTTACTGCACCAGCAGTGTCACTCCCAAAGTTGAGCAGCTCCAAAGGAAACTGGAAAGGCATGGTGACCGGTACCAGTCCGCCCAACATGCCAAATGGATTAAGAGGAGCTGTTGTCACATTTGGGTTTGTTACAGAGAGCGGTGAAGTCATGAGCGTCAACGGTGCCGCATTTGCAAGGAGAGATGCTGCAGCAGACTGTAAAAGAAACTATGTATTAGATATAAAATTGCCCAAACATTCTATCCACAAAGCATTACACATGTAACAGTCACAGTTCAATGCTGGATCACAGTTGTATTACACATGGATTGGGTCCACAATCTGCTTGTACTCCACTGGTATTTTATAGTCCTGTACATCTAATCACTTTGCATTCTACGACCATGCAAGCAATACTTACTATAGAAGCAGAAACACATCAAGGGTGCGTTCCAGTTGTTGCAGATTTTCATGCAGATCTGTATCAAAATCTGCAAGAAGATCCGCAACAAAATAGGGACATGTGAATACACCCTTAAAACTTGGGAATCAGCGAGAGGTTTATCACACAAGTTAAGCCACTTGCCCCCTTACATGGTGGATAAGATGCTAAAGTTGAAATGGGGAGCTTTGCTCTTAGGGGATTATAGGGGATACTCTTTTGGGTATAGGGAAGAGCTGTCACTCTGCATGCTGTGGGTGGGGAGAAGCCAGAACAGCCCGCCTCCATGACTTGGAGAGCTCAGCTCCAAGCCAAACTTCATGAACCTGGTGAGAGACTCCCATTTAAAGATCGAAAATTAAAATATACTGGTATTGTTTAGAAACTATCCTAAAGCCTTGTCTGTGTGGAAGCAATAGGAAAAAGCTAGATCTGATTTAAGTAAAAACTAAAGAAATTCTTCACTCTTCATTCCAATAGATGAAAGTTTGGTGTGGACTCAAATACATCACAGCATGTCCCAGATGAAAAGCATGCAATTTAAGGGCCCATTAATAGGCGTATTTTTGGGCCGTGTGCAGTTTGTGTATTGCATGGACCGCCCACAAACGCCTTATATCCTTTGAAGCTATTCACACAAATGATATTTCACAAAGTCGTTGCATGTCCTGTTGTCTTGTTCTCAATGAGGACAGTAGGACATGAATACAGTTAGTCCCCGACTTGCGAACAGGTTCCGTTCCAGGAGCCCGTTCGCAAGTCCGTTTTGTTCGCAAGTCGAACAAATGGTTGTATGGAGGGGATCACGGGTGGATCCCACTCCATACAACGTCGGGTGCCGGCTGTTCTTACAGCGGGCACCCGGCGGCAGCAGTTCCGACGAGCCGCGCCACTCGTCGGAACTGTTAACACTTTAACTACCGCTCTGACAGCGGTATTTAAAGTGTTAACAGTTCTGACGAGCGGCGCGGCTCGTCGGAACTGCTGCCGCCGGGTGCCCGCTGTAAGAAACAGCCTGCACCCGACGTTCAGGGGGCCCGTACAGCGTCCCATGATGAGATCGCGGGACGCTGTGTGGTTGCTAGGCAGCCGGGGACCTCCTGAAAGGCCCCAGGGCTGCCTATGCAGAGCGCCTATCAAGCGCACGGCTTGCTAGGCGCTCTGCATAGACAGCCCTAGGGCCTTTCAGAAGGCCCCCGGCTGCCTAGCAACCACGATGTGACCGGACAGGCTTCTATCAGGCTTGATAGAAGCCTGTCCGGTCCCTGCACAGTATGATGTAATGCCATAGCATTACATCATACTGTGCTGTACAGATAGTTCGTATCTAGCGAAATTCGTAAGTCGAATGTTCGCAAGTCGGGGACTATCTGTATGTGCTGTTGCACGCATAAGCTGATCTGAATAAGCCCTATAGGGGTTTTAAGCTTTATACAAATAAAACAAATCACTATGTAAATCAAAAGGTCTGCAGCTGTCTAATGCAAGATTTAATTTCCTCACCATTTTCAAGATATCCGGCTGTATTCACACTTCATAAACCGAAAAAGAATATAACTGCGTGTCACATTCATTATTTTCCCTCTATTGCAGCGCTATTGTTCCCAGCACTTATAGCAGAAACCTGTATGAAACACCCGCTTGGAGCCTTAAGGCCCTTCTACACAAAAGGATTATTGTAAAGAAAAAGAATCGTTAAAACGAGTAAAAATTAAAGATAATCCTTTAGTGTAAAAGAAGCCAACGATCAAAACGGAGATTGATAAATAGTTCACTTTTCGTTCATTTTATATATCGGGACTAAAAATAATCGTTGGCTCGTTAACTACACACTGAGTTTAAATACCGATCGTTCAGTCGCTCTCACGTACACGGCGAATGCGAATGACTGAGCGATTTCTTATTAGAATGAGCCAGCGATTTATCTGTTGTATAAACAGGCTGCATGAACTCTGACAGGTTCGCTCGTTCAAACGAGAAATGAGCAGTTCTGAACGCCCCTCAGTGAGCACATACGAGTGTGGTTTACCTGTAGAGGATGGGAACCTGCTCTGCTCTCAACCGCGAAGTGGATACAACGGTACACAGTTTAGGCGCGGGCATTCAATAGTCTCAATCGTGAGAAAAATTGTAGCAAAAACTAGTAAGGCTATGTTCACATCTGCGTCAGAACTGGAGGTTCCATCACAGAGCTGGCACAAAATGCCAGAAGGAAAAGTCCCGCATGAAGAACTTCTTTGTCTGGTAAAACGCAGGACAGCTGAACGGAGACCAGACAGACATTAATAAAAGTGAATTGCATTCTGTTATAAGACGGATCCGCCCGGCCTGGGGATTCCACTTTTCTGCTTGCATAACAGAACCCCTGAACGCAGGTGTGAACACAGCCCAATCCACAAAAAGAATCCAATATCCACAACTGCATCTAGAGGATCATTAGAATGACCTGTTGCCTTGTGAATAGGATTACATGTCCATTACTGAAGCCAACAACAAAAACACTGGAAGTGCTGAATTGGACACATGCTGGAGCAGAACAGTGCTAGATGGGTCCCAATGACTAGAACGAGGCCAGCCCAGCTTCTAACATACCACCAACACTTCCCGGACAACTATTACAGCATGCTTCACTATTTAGGCCTCATGCCAACGGATGGAGCGGGATATGCCCATGGTTTTACACTGCAGGGAAAAACAAAAACGTCCCCGCTGGCGTTTTACTGCAGTATTCAATAATACTCCATTTATACGTGCCATTGCGAAGCAACAGAGCGGGAAATTTAAACAAAACAAAAAAAGGCAGACTCCACATTAACCCCTTAGTGACGGAGCTTTTTGGCTTTTTTCCATTTTCGTTTTTTCCTCCTCCCTTTTAAAAAAAATCGCAACTCCTTTATTTATCCATCGACGTCGCTGTATGAGGGCTTGTTTTTGGCGGAAGGAGTTGTATTTTTCAATGGTGCTATTTAATGTACCATATAACATACTAAAAAAAACTTTTAAAAAAGTGGAAAGAAATGGGGGGAAAAAAAGACATTCCACCATTTTTCAGTTCGTTCTGTTTCTACGGCTCACAAACTGCAACAAAAAGGACATAACTTTATTCTATGTGTCAGTACTACTACTATGATACCAAACTTGTATAGAGTTTTCTTTGCTGTACTACTTGCACTTTTCTTTTTTTTACGATCTTTAATTTTTTTAAATTATTTTCTCCATTTTTTCCGCACAATAACTATTTTTCTGTCGACATAGTTATGATGGCCCATTTTGTGTGGTATCTCCTGTTTCCTTTGGTACCATTTTTGCATACAATTGACTTTTTGATTGCTTCATTACATTTTTTCTCGGAGATGGGGTGACCAAAAAAAGTGCATTTCTGGCGTTTTCTTTATTTTTTTCGGACCACGTTCACCGTGCGGGGTAAATAATGCATTACGTTGATAGATCAGACTTTTACGGACGCAGCGATACCAAACACGTATTTTTGGTTTGTTTTGATTTTTTATTAACTTTTATTACTTTTTTTTAAAAATAATTAGTAAAAACTTTTTTGTTCTTATTTTTACACTTTCTTTTAGTCCTCCTAGAGGACCACAACCAGCGATACTTTGATCGCTCCTGCAGTATTACATCATACTGCATTCTGACAGGCAGCCTATCAAGCCACCCCACGGATGGCTTTATAGGTAGTATCCCAAGGCAGCCATGGGGCCTTTTAGAAGGTCCCCAGCAGCCATGACACCTGCACAGCTCCCCCGATCTCACTGCGGGGGGGCCGTACGGGACCCCCCGATCATCGTTCGGGGGACTGAAATGCAGCTGTCAGAATCGACAGCGGCATTTAAAGGGTTAATAGTCGCGATCTGCCGCACGGCGGATTCTGGCTATTGCCCGCGAGTGTCATCTGTAATAGCTGACACCCGCGCGCTGTATGAAGGGAGATCGCAGCGCTATCTCCATCCATACACGTCCTGCAACGGCAGGATGTAAACACACTATGGGGCCATCACTAAGGGGTTAATGGCAAGCGTGATATATGTGCTTGAGATACGCTGTCATACGCAGTACAAAATCGCTGACATTCGCAGCTCACCACCGACTCCACAGCGGTAACACACTGCGCAACTCACCGAGTGCTTTCCGCATACGGTTGTGTGAGCCAAGCCTAAAGGGGGCCATCCTGCTTCTGACAGGCCACATCATAGCATGCTGTGCCATTTCATCTAGGATGTCATATCAAAGACTACAAATATAACCTCTATGCATAGATTTGAGTTTCATCTAAGGTGTTATAGGGTACATTTGTACGGCAGATTTGAGGTGGAAACCACAAAATTCTACAGCAAAATCTTTGCATAAAAGTGTTTTATTAACTCTAATAGAAAACCTTGCCTTGGTCTATATCAATTACAAGGAACAAATAAAACCCGCTGTGCCCGGAATACCCCTGGCGTGCCAGGTTGTACTTATTTATTGCAATTTCTACACCTACATGACCGAGACACACTCCAGGATCCCGCTGACGCTCTCCAGCTGAGCGGGTCTTTCTGACGAACCCATTATCTGATGGCTACTAGGGACTTCAGGTGTGACAGTCTGCCCTTATCCCGGGTAGATCGGTCACACCAGGTAAGTCACCTCTGTTTTTTTAATTTTTATCTCTCTTCTATGCCCATACATATGAACAGGAGGGAAAAAAAAGGTGAAATGTCATTTCTTAAAGCGAACTAATTTCTCACTTGTTCTGAATTGCCAGAGAGAAAAATAAAAAGTCCTCGTTCTGCAGAGACCTGTAGCTATTGCTATTAATGGAGTGTGGGAAGCTAGGGTCTGGGTCTGCTGTACTTGTTTGGCTTAAGGGCCAATATCCACAGGCAGATCCGATTTGCGGAAGATCCACAAATTAGGCTGTCCGTAGGGATACATGGGTATCCGAAAATACATTAAAGCATGCGGATTTGATTTGCTGACCCTTCAGTCCTGAAAACATCACAGCATGCTCCATTTTTCTGCAGATCCCACAAGGATAGCTTCAATTGAAAATCAATGGAAGTCGTACGATCCACGACACACCTGCAGCTGACACTGCATGCATGCCACGGATCCGTGGGAAAGGAGATTAGAGAGAAGAAAAAAAAAAACCACGCACACAGCATGCACATCGGCCAGCATCCGCTGTGCTGAAGAAAGGAGACCCGGCCAGGATCCGGACAAGAAAATGTCCATGGCCGCGGGCAGGGTCGAATAGCAGAATGAATAGTTCTCATTCCCTGAAAAGATGAAGGCAGCAAAGAACAAGCGGCGCACTGGACAGGTGGCCCCGGAATGCAACATAAGCGTTAGGCCTCCCTCACACAGGGCGTTTTATACAGCGTTTAGCGCTGCCTTTTCAGCCCAGCGCTAAACGCTGTACAAGACTGCCATTCATTTCAATGGGGCTGCTCACACAGGGCTGAAAACGTAGCGCCTCCCAACGCTGCGCTTTGACAGCGATGCATGTTGTATTCTGGGGCGTTTTCAGCCCTGCGTCGCCCATTGAAATGAATGGGCAGCGGTTTTGGCACTGCTAAAAACGCGGCAACACTTGGTGCTGCGTTTTTGGCAGCGTTAACCGCTCGCCGATTTTCGGGGGTGAGGGCTTGTAATAGAAGCCCTACCCCGAAAATCAGTCCCAGCAGGCTAGAGAAAAAAAAGAAAGCAATACTCACCTAGCCGCTGCAGTCCGGGTCGCGGCCGCTGGTCTCTGCCACTGATCTGGGCTTCCTCGGCACCCCAAAGTCTATTGCCGGAGGCCAGGTTTGAGAACCTGGCCTCCGGCAATAGAGTGCTGTGATTGGTTGTCGGTGCTTGCTCGATGCCCAGTCACAGCCCTTCATTGACTGTCTCAGCCAATCAGCGCCGGCAAGCTCTGATTGGCTGAGACAGTCAATGAAGGGCTGTGATTGGGCATCGAGCAAGCACCGACAACCAATCACAGCACTCTATTGCCGGAGGCCAGGTTCTCAAACCTGGCCTCCGGCAATAGACTATGGGGTGCCGAGGAAGCCCGGATCAGCGGCAGAGACCAGGGGCCACAACCCGGACTGCAGCGGCTAGGTGAGTATAGCTTTTTTTTTTCTTTTCAGCATTCTTGGCTGCGTTTTCAGCCGAGCTGAAAACGCAGCCAAAACGCTGGCATAAAGTATGCCAGTGCTGCTGAAACGGGGCGGAATCTGCAGTAATGCAGCGTTGAAAAACGCTGCGTTTCTGCAAACGCCCTGTGTGAGGGAGGCCTTATGGTAGACAAGCTAGACGTTTCTGTGCCAGAGCGGAACCTTCATCTGGCCAATTTATGCCAGGATCAGAAATGGAAAGGGAATGGATTTTCTATAGATTTACACTGACTAAAAACCAGACAATGAAAAAGCGAGGGGAGGAAAAAAAAAAAAAAAAAAAGTGTAAACTGCCAGATGAAGGTGCTGGTCCGGCACAGAAACGCATAGCCTCTCCACAATAATGCTAGTTATATTACTGTCCCATTCCTCCAGTCAAGCTTATACATGGAGGTATTGACAGTGCCATGGATGCTGGCCGCAGCTGGAGAATTCTGCAAGCAAACGTGTTATGCCATATTGAGGTACCAATATGCCTTTACTTTTTTCTCTTTGACAACTGAAGTACATCTCTCATGCCCTGAAAAGTGTCAACGCACCCTAAACTGTTTTAGTCAAATCTCAGACCCACATTCCTACTAAATTAACTTTTGATCACCACAGACTCCTGTACATCCTAGGTTTGGGCTAGAAGAACAGCAGGAGTTAAAATTTAAAATATAGTATATAAAGTCCAAAAGCATTTCAGAAAAGTCAGACTTTTCAAGTGATCTACAACCCCAATTCCTAAAAACATTCTTCAATTTAAAAAAAAAATTCACTCATTTAGAAATTGATGGCAGCAACACATCTCCAAAAAGGTTGGAACAGGGAAAAGTGGTACTAATGTAAAACAGCTGGAGGGTCAATTTTCTACATGAGACTGTGAATGAAAAGAGGATGTTAGAGAGGCAGAGTCTCTCAGAGGCAAAGATGGTCAAAGGTTCACCAATCTGTAAAGAACTATCTAAAAATTGTGGAAGACTTTCCGAAAAATATGTGTACAGAATATCAAAAGATTCAGAGTATCTGGAGAAACTCATGTGAAGAAGGGACAAGCTCTGAGCCATCAGGGGGCGCTGTATTATATCCCGGCATGATTATGTAATGCAAATCACTGCATATTTCTTTTCAGGTCTTAATGCAATTTAGAGGAGAAAAAATAAAATTTAATTTTTCTTGCAAATATGTAATTTTAACCCTTTAATGATGCAGCCTTTTTTTCCATCTTCGTTTTTTTACTCCCTTTTTTTTTTTAAAAACGTAACTCCTTTAACTATCCATCAATGTAGCTGTATAAGGGCTTCTTTTTTTGCGGGAAGAGTTGTGTTTTTCAATGGTACAATTTAATGTACCACACGATGTATGCATTGTAGAAGCAAGACACACCGAAAGATGGCAAAAGTTGTTGTTTTTTTTTATTATTTTACTTGGTTATTCCTTATGGGCAATGTCCTCCTGTTCAGTAATCTTGGGTTTGCATACTGCAACTACCTTTTTCAAATCCCAAACATTTTTTATGGAGTCAAGCTACTAACAAACTCTTCAGAATCTTCTAGGACTACCTCTGAAACCAGGCCTTGGTGGGAGAGAGATGCGCAGGATCATTGTACTGTTGGAAAAACTTCAACTTTTATAAAGGCGGTATGACAAATTTCTACTACAATTATCTGATACTTTAGTGAATCCATCTTGCCATCCACAAGCTGCAAGTTTCCAATGCCAAAAGATGCAAAACAGCCTCAGAGCATCAACGAACCATGGCAATGCTTCACTGTAGGCAGAGTGTTTCCAGCGTATGCTTCATTCTCCTTCTACAGACATAAAGCTGATCCCATAGGCCCACACTTTTCTTGTAATTTGGGGTCAGTAGATCTGCAAATCTTGGGAGTCAGGCATCAAAACCTGTAATGCATGCCTTCCTGTCAAACTGAAGTCTCAGTTTCTGCTACCACAAAATTCTGCTACAGGTCTTTTGAAGTCACTCAAGGGTTTCTGACCACCTGCCTCCTCAGGAATCTGGTGGCAGTGGGTGATATCTTCCCTTTTCTGCCAAGTCCAGGTTGTGTAGCCAGTGTTACATTAAAGGGGTTGTCCCGCGGCAGCAAGTGGGGTTATACACTTCTGTATGGCCATATTAATGCACTTTGTAATATACATCGTGCATTAAATATGAGCCATACAGAAGTTATACACTTACCCCCTCCGGTGCTGGCGTCCCCGTCTCCATGGCGCCGACTAAAGCTGCCTTCTCCTTCCATTAGACGCGCTTGTGCTGTGCGGTCTTCTGTTGAATGGGGCCGCTCCGGAGCGGCCCCATTCAACAGAGCAGAAGACCGCACAGCACAAGCGCGTCTAATGGAAGGAGAAGGCAGCTTTAGTCGGCGCCATGGAGATGGGGACGCCAGCACCGGAGGGGGTAAGTGTATAACTTCTGTATGGCTCATATTTAATGCACGATGTATATTACAAAGTGCATTAATATGGCCATACAGAAGTGTATAACCACACTAGCTGCCGCGGGACAACCCCTTTAACTTTGAATTCGTAAATAATGATTCCAACTGTACATCAAGGAACATGCAGGGCCTTTGCTATGTTCTTGTATCTTTTTCTTTTTCCAATTATCCCCTCCTTGTAAGTAACTGGACCACTCTCAACTTACCTGCACTATAGTTTTTGACTGCATGTTAAAAGTATGGTTATTTAATGTATTTCATCTTATGCACACTTGATGTAACTAATGAGGCCCTTAAATAGTTGTATCAGGGGTGCTTGAAACACTCCATTTCCAGCATTACATGTCCAATCGCTGGGACCCCTCCTGATCAAGAGCATAGGGTTCCCATGCATCTTTGAATGCATGGAGTGCGGCTGGGCTTGCTTCACTGCAGCTCAATTCATTTAAAATGGGACTGAGACTGCCGAGTGGTTTCTACTTGGCCATTTCTAGCAGTCCTATAAAAAAAAAAAAAGCAGCGCATATGTTTAATCAATGCTCCATTCATTCAGGAATACACAGGACCCCTGTTTCGGTGGCCAGTGGGGGTCCCAGCAGTCAGACTCGCACCTATCAGACACTTATTCCCTATGCACAGTGGAAATAAGTGTTATATTTAGCCCAACTCAATAAAGCAGATCTGGCACCAGACTATGTTGCCCAATACAAAGGCAGCATATTATGGAGACAGGTCAGCTCTCCTATTAGCCAAAATAGCACCAAAAAAGAGAGTCGGTGGTGGTTGACAGCTGGCTCTTGTGCATCTGCATTAAAAGTGAACAGTGAATCACTGTGAATAGTAACCCCATATAAAGTGCAGTTTCTTCATAAACAGTATCTCATATATTCCTTTTTAAACCTAAAGTGCAATATTCGTATACTATTATCTCGCTGTGATGCCATATTAGCACCAGTAATGTAGTAGCACACAGAGCATTTAATTGAGTTGCCATCTCTTGTACTGTAACATCTCACGTTCCGTTATATTACTGGTACTTATTATAGTTCGCATAACAGCAGCTTACCAACACTAATGGCAGCACAGCAAGATTATAGCAACACAAGATCGCCATTTGTAATCGCTACTAATTCAGTAAGAAGCAAAACCCATAGGCAATCAGTAGGAGAAGAAACTTACAGGTACAACATACACTGAAAACGTTATAAGTCATCCAAGGTTTTTCAACCTAGGAGCCTAATATACATAAAATCAGTAAATATTAAAAAAAATACATAAAAAATTAAATGGAGATTAAAATAAAAAATGGTCATTATGGTACAAATCAAGATTTAACATTTTTAGGCTGTATCGCCCAGTGGAGACCAGCTGTTATGTTTTCCATACACTGCACACAAAGACAGCAGTTTACCCATTTCTCTCATACAAATACAGCATCAGCATGAAGGACAATGTACAGCAGTACAGAGCAGTGTGGGTGTGAATTCAGCATTGAGGGAAGATAAAACACTTACTATACACTGCAGCAAAGTCGGTGTGAGTTTATTTGCCAGTCTACCTCCAGCAGCTCTATATCCCCCCCTCCCATTTTTTCACAGAGGTCTATGTGGCAGCATAGGCAGGACCCACCCCATTTCCTGTAATCTTGTTCTCTCTGCTACCAAAAACAGATTTCACATGAGTGGATAGTAAGTTAGAAGGAACTGAGACACCTAATGGCCAGCACCGCAGAGAGATTTTGGAAGCAAAAACAAAATTTCAGGTAAACAAAGTACACTTTTGCTAGTTATCCCATAAGCAAAGGTTTGTTGAAAAAGTAGTTGAACATTTAAAGTGCATCTATCATGCTGCAGTCCAGCACTCTTCAATGATGTCCCTTTTTCCTCTTGTTTCCCTGTAAAGGTTCTTGGTTTCAGTTCCCAGAGCTGTGAATGTGTCAGTGTGCCGTTTTCACTGCTTACTGTCAAGAGGGTCACAATTGATTGACAGTGATCAGTGATGACCACCCACTAAACATATTCACAGCCAAACCAAGAAGAGCCCATACAGAAAAACAGGGTTGAATAGAAGAGAAAGACATTGTTGCAGTCAGTGGGGCGTGGCTGCAAAACTATGCAGCTGGCCCCACTGACATGAGGATTTGACAGGTCCATTTAAGTTAATTGGCTTTATTTCACAAACTTTTCTGCAATAGTATTATCTCGTAACAGCATTAATAACTCACCTGTACAGTAGCTGCTGTAACAGGGGACCCTGAGGCAGATGGTTGTCTGTGAGGCATCGGCTGTTTAGTAGCACCCAGCGCTCCACTCCCTGCTCCCCCGGAAATATGAGTCCTATTTGAAACATTTGAATTTTGATTTGCTCTGCTTATAGGCACATTCAAAAACGAGCTGGGAACTGTGGTCTTAATAGGCCCAGGGTGTGTAGAGTTTACAGACTTAGGAGATGGGTTGGGAGGCTTTATATGCTGGTTAGGTGGTTTTGGAGATTGGCTCTGAATTTTTGGAGGTGGACTGGAAAGTTTTGGAGAAGGAATAGGAGATGGTCCTGGAGAAGAAATAGGCATTTTTGGAGAGGAGCTTGGTTGTCTGATAACAGGCGACACCAATTTGGGCGAAGTGCTAGGGATCTTGGGAGGTACCGAAGGGTTTCTTACACCCTGAAAAACTACTGTGCCTCGAGCAGAAGGTATTGGGCTAACTGTGGGTGAAGGACGTCCAATGTTCATTCCACTTGCCAGTTTATGATGTGGAGTAGTCTGGGGAACAGGAGTACATGAACTGGATGAAGTGGGAGAAGGGGTAGGTTTGGGTGAAGGAGCCATGGTATAAGGGGACTTAAAACCTGGGTTTGAATTGTGAGAGGCAACGGTTTTTGACATTAAGTTACTAGAGGTAGAAGAGGCAGCTGTTCGAGATACTGGTGTATGCTGACTGCTCCCTGGAGACGGTGAGGAAGGTAGTCGGTAACCAACTGTTTTTTCAGGTGTCTTGATAATTGGTGATGTGGAAGAGATCTGGGGACTGCTGGTCAGGCGTACAACAGGGTTAGTATGAGATTTGCTTATTGTAGCTTGCAAAGGAGTAACATAGTTTTGTTGAATAGGTGGATTGACCTTTACAGTCTGTAAAGAAGAGTTATGCATTTGTGATGAGGAGGAAGAAACTTGGGCATGTGATGAGGACGTCAATGGCACTGAAGTGGAAGATGGTGACGTGGAAGAAGCAACACATGCTGTTTTAAGCTGAGAAGCAGAAGATGCTTTCATTTTAGCAGGTGTAGAGGACGATGATACCTCAGCTTGCAAAGACCTTTGCAATCCTTGCTGAAGCAGCTTAGCCGGCAGTGGTTCCAATGACACTTTGGGATTCTGAATGCAAGAACCTGCAATAAGCCCAGACACCACTGTTGAATGGGCTGTTGCATGATCCTGGGGCTTCTTTGGTACAGGAGTTGAGTGGCCTGCAATGAGACTAGTGGTATGTTGAGTATCAGCTTTTTTAGGACCACCCAATGGCAATTTGCTCATGATAGAAGCTAGCTTTTCTTCTCTTAGGGTAACTTTTGGCCGGGAGGTTGGGGTTTCTGTACGAGAACTGGATGATGGGCCTGATCCATTGTTTAGAACAGCCAGAGCTTCAGAAATGGAATCTAGTGACGGAGTTTTGAAAGAAAGCTGTTCATCTAAGGAGTCATCCAGGCAAATGGTCTCAGAACAAGTGGAGTTTGCAGGACCTCCGATAGGTGTTGCATTGAGAGAAAGTGTACGAGCCACAGAAGAGAGAGGAGTGGAAACCTTCTGTTCTTTTTTAGGACTTGATTCCTACAAAAAATAAATGTAAGAAATGTAGTTAAACAAGAACTAAAAAGGAAAAGTTTTCAGTAATCTTCACCCGTTTTATGCAAAATATATTGCTATCATTTCTGGAGGATACCTTCTTTAGATTTTAAGTCAACTGACAATTCTCTCTGTGCTTCACAAAAAAATCTTTTACCATTATTCTTTTAACCACCACCGATGAGAAAGCTCCCACCAGAATTAGGATGGCACAAATTAAAATGCAAGGTTTAACATTACACATCAGAACAGAAATGCTAAAATCAACTTTGTAGTAGCAAAAACAACCAAAAGCATATTTACCATTTCTCTAAAAATACAATAGTTTAAGATCAAATCGAAAGTAAACTATTAGTGTAACACAATAAATATACACATTTATTTTTAACTGTTAAAATATAAATTTAATACCTTAACTTTGGGCTTTGGGACTAAAATAACTTTCTTCTTAGCTCTAAGTAAACCAGAAAAACAAAACAAAGTTTAGTCAGCAATACTTAATTAGTAACCACAAGTTTAGTTTACCAGTTTAAAGAGAATCTGCCACCAGCTTTATGTACTGCCCTATTTGAAGGAGCCATGAGACCATGGTACTCTCGTGAGTACCCCCCCCCCCCCCATTCCCCACTGGTTGACAGATACCTCACTTTAAGACCCGTTTCACATAGGCTACAAAATCTCATCAAACGCATGTATGTGAAGCCCAGGGTTTCCAATGGGTTCTTTCACATTGGAGAGGTTTTTGTGGCCTAAATGAACCCATTGGACACCACGGGCTTCACATGCATGCATTTTGTAGCAATGATTTTATAGCCCGTGTGAAAGAGGCCTTAATGTGCACAGGGAGAAAGCTGTCAATCAGCAGTGTCTGGGTGGGCTTAGCCAACAGCTCCTGAATATATAAAACTCTAGAGAGGATATCAATGAGAGGACGTCTGCCTCACACAGCGCTTGGCTTAATCAACCTGAAAAATTTGGATTTTATGAAAACTACATCATATTGACAAGTATATGGGAGGTGGCAGATGATCAGACAGGGACTTATAGGGAAGCTAACTGCAAAGGTAGTATTTAGAGATGAGCGAGTATACTCGCTAAGGCACATTACTCGAGCGAGTAGTGCCTTAGCCGAGTATCTCCCCGCTAGTCTCAGAAGATTCGGGGGCCGGTGAGGAAAGGAGGGGAGATCTCTCTCTCTCTCTCTCTCTCCCCCTCTCCCCCCCCCCACGCAACTCACCTGTCGCCCGCGCCGCTCCCCTACTCGGCTAAGGCACTACTCGCTCAAGTAATGTGCCTTAGCGAGTATACTTGCTCATCTCTAGTAATATTCAATATGCATACGCAGTTTCCCAGAAGAGCATTGCATGCCCTGTAAGGCCTCATGTCTACGGGGAAAAAAATCAGGCCCGCTACGGATTCTCCATGAAGAATCCGTAGCGGGTCCCTCCTGTCCCGCGGACATGAGCGCTGAAAATAGGAATTTAAAAGAATTAACTCACCCGCAGCAGGGACCGGGAAGGTCTTCTCTTCCTCATGGCCGGATCTTCTTTTTCGGCCGGCGGATGAACTCGTCACGCCGGCGGCACGTCGCCAGCATGCCGCGCGCATGCGCCGGGCACATCCGCCGAGCCGAAGCAAGAAAGATCCGGCCGTGAGGAAGAGAAGACCTTCCCGGTCCGCTGCGGGTGAGTTAATTCTTTTAAATTCCTATTTTAGGTCTCCCGCGGATCTGGACGGTTTCCATAGGCTTCAATAGAAGCCCGCGGGAGCCGTCCCCGCGGGAGACCCGCACGAGAATGGAACATGGTCCAGATTTTTTCATGCTCCATTTTTTTAAAATCACTTTTATTGACCATCCGCTGGTATTTATCTACCCGCGGGTGGTCAATGCATCCCTACGGGGTGCGGATCGGCGTGCGGGAGAAGAGTTAAAATCCGCTACGGATTTTAATTCTTCTTTTGCCCGTGGGCATGAGGTCTAAGTCTCCCCATGCCTACTTGACGCTCTCCACAAGCAGAAACCGTACCCCTCCCGATAACTAACACTAAACGTGGGGTCCGTCACTACTTTATGCGGCCTTCAGATAAGACACCATAAATCTGGTGACAGATCCTTTAAAGCGGAGGTTCTGTTTTACATATGTAAAAAACCCTTCATGTGGTTGCAGACTGGTAGCGACTACTTGCTATATTTAGGGGAAAAGACCCAGAGGAATCTTCTTTAGTCAGCAATCTTTCTTTGAATTGGGCAATCAATCAAGTAGCTGTTGGCCTTTATGGTCCGTCAGGAGACTGCCCACCCTCGTGATATTGAGAATTAAGTCGGCTGAGGGAGTCTCACTTTCGGATCCGAGGTGTATCCTGAATAGATTTCAACAATTCTATAGTAGCCTGTATCAATCACAGGCTGATTATTCCTCTACAGAGCTAAATACCTACTTAGCAGACATAGTATTTCCTACATTACAAGATACTCACAAATCCCTATTAGACTCCCCTATTACGAGGGAAGAAATTGAAGAAGCAATGAAGGAGTGACAAAAGGCAAGACCCTGGGACCGGATGGACTACCGATGGTCTACTTACAATACAGAGAGGGAATCGTGCCGCACTGGCTGTCTTCATACAAATATATATTTGAGGAGGGCTGCCTTCTGGAATCCATGTCAGAGGCTAGTATTGTGCTTATTTGGTGTTGGTGGGTTGCATTATTATGGGGTTAACATAAAAAAACATTATACACAGACCAACTATATTTCCTGCATCAATGTGTTTTTACGATGCATTCTTTTTGCTACTTTTCCTAAAGCATTCACTGGTTAAGTGAAAACCAGTAAATTGCAGATTTTTGTCAGTACCTGCGACTTGGGATAATCTTAAGTGTATTCCTAAGTAACTATACAGTGTAGTCACTACAGCGCATGGAGCAGCCTTCACCCAGCAACTGCTTCTAAGCACCATGGCTGCCAGTTGATGTGAAAGTGGCCGCATCACTTAGTAGCAGGTTGCCTGGTGAGGGTTGCTCCGTGTACTGCAGTGAGGGCCTTCCAATTGCTAGGTGAGAGTAGGGGAGTGGCAGGCCAACCATCAGCTGCGAATCCACAGTGGATTTTGAGTCAAAATCTGAATTTTGACGCTGAAATGCTGCAAATTTTGCCGTGGAGTTTTCCACTGTGGAAAAGCTCTACTATTAGTTAACTTTTCATGCAGACTTTATAAGAATTGCTCTCATTTAGGCCTAACAGAAACATCTACAGTCCTCCTCAATAACCTTGCATGGCTTTGTATACTTACGGAGCAGAAGTGAGGTGATTATGTACACTGCGACTCTCTTTAAATAGCGTTCTATTTAAAAAAATAAATAAAATGTCAAAAACAATTCGCTCATAATATTAGGCATTAACAATGCAGTGAAACTGCTTATCTCTATTACCTGGACTGCATCCAACCTTTTGGCCATAATGGTTTTACTTCTGTTTCCATGAAGTTCTTCAAGTAGTCTTCTGCAGACTGAGTTTTATTGGGTTCAAGTTCATAACATCCCAGTTTAATCTTAACTAGATTACAAAGTAAATTCCTACATGAAATATGGATGGAAAAAAGTGACATGTTAATGCAAGTTGTTATTCTAGTAACATATTATATGCAGAAGGTTTACAATGCCTATGAATGTAAAGGAAAACAGGAGGTCAGGGCGTCAGGGAGTATTCATTGATCAGAGCTAGGAGTCAGTTTCTAAGTAGTATATTACCTTATTGTGTCATCCCAGTAGAACTTTTTTCTTGGTCCCATTACTCTCTTTCCAGGTTTCTCTTCATCCTCCTCCTCTGAAGGGTTCCGGTCACGATCATCATCAGCTTGATGCCTATAGGTGAAAGTAATCAAAATCAAACCAATGTAAAACATTTAAAACCACTCTTTGTAAAGTGCATGGCTGTGGCGTCACTTGTCTATCATTTTAAATTCTAGCCGTTAAATTGTAGAAATTCATTCTACTTGCACTTTCAAACTCTGGTTTTATACAAGCTACAGGTTTTTCTCACCTCAAAATCTCAGGTTCCACAGATGCAGACGTTGCCGATAAAACAATTTAGAGTCTCAACAGATGGCTTAAAAGACCCGCCAAACTTAATACTTCCCCTGCTAGACCTTTTAGAAGGCTATCATATGGAGGAAATTATTCCACCAGGGTACAGCAGAATTTCTTGCACCAAAATCTACACGACTAACATGCGGATTTTGACGTGGATTTCTGCAGCAGAAAATTCCACCCATGTAAAAGCACCCTTAACCCCTTAAGTGGCATGCCCGGAAATCTTCCGGGACGAGCTCCACTGCTGATAGTGATATAGCCCGGAAGATTTCCGGGCTATGTATCACTATGGGAGCTGCAGAGCACAATGCCACAAGCTGTGGCATTGTGCTCTGCCTGCACAGACCTACATAGAGCAGTTCAGGATTTTGAAATAAGAAGCTGAGAGATACTGCCGATCTGCGGGCAATCTCCCGCTTTTAATTTTAAACTCCTGCACTGCTTTGTTTACAGTTGCCATAGAGACCATCGGTTTGTCAGAAGCAAGCCGATCATCTCTGCGGCAGGGAGAGCTGGTGCTTGGCTGTTAGAGGACAGCCAGGCACCAGCTCTTACAGCAGAGATCAGAGAAAACCTCTGATCTCTGCTGTGTTAACCCTTTACATGCTGCAGTTTATGTGACTGCAGCATGTAAAGGGCTGACTGACAGAGGGAGCCCCCTCCCTCTGAGGACAGCCAGGCACCAGCTCTTACAGCAGTGATCAGAGAAAACCTCTGATCTCTGCTGTGTTAACTCTTTACATGCTGCAGTCTATGTGACTGCAGCATGTAAAGGGCTGTCACCATCGGGCCCCCTAAATGTGATCAGGGGGTCCTGATGGGTCTCTGTGGAAGTCCCCTAAAGGGACAATAAAAAAAAAGTTAAAAAATTATTTCAAAAATAAAAAACAAAAACACTTGTCTCTTTACTTTACAAAAAATTAAAAATAAAATTACACGTGGTATCCCTGCGTCATAATGACACAGAGAAGGAAGTTAGTACATTATTTAACCCCTTAATGACACAGCCCGTTTTCTCCCCCCCCCCCCCCCCCATTTCTTTTTTTCCTCCCCGTTAAAAAAATTATAACTCCTTTATTTATCCATCGACATAGCTGTATGAGGGCTTGTTTTTTGCGGGACGGGTTGGATTTTTCAATGGTGCTATTTAACGTACCATATAATGTACTGTAAAATGAAAAAAAATTACATTCCGCCATCTTTCAGTGCATTTTGTTTCTACGGCACACAAACTGCAACATAAACGACATGATAACTTCATTCTACGGGTCGGTACGATTACTACGATACCAAACTTGTATAGTTTTTTTTTTTTTGCTGTAGTACTTGTATTTTTTTCCAAAGACATTTAATTTTTTAAAATTATTTTCTGCTGCATCTTCTGCGCGCAATAACTTTATTTTTCCGTTAACGTACGCATAACACCTAATTGGTGTCCAACCAGCGATTTTGGCAAGGTCAAGCTAATCGGTATTTTTTCTCACTGCCTATCGGTACATGAGACTTTTTGATTGCTTTTTATTGCATTTTTCTCAGAGACCGGGTGACTGAAAGTGCATTTGTGGCGTTTTTTTTTTTGTTTTTTTTTTAGACCTATGTTCACTGTACGGGGTAAATAATGCACTACTTTGATAGATCGAGGTGAATTGTCTGGAGGTTCCTGATAATGTATAAGCTGGTCCCAATTGGGACGTTTTTTGCTGATATGTTAGCCTCCCGGACGTTACTTCACACTGGCAGACCTAGTCAGTATATGCTGGCTGTCCACTTAAGTAGGGCTGATACCGCCCACTTGGGCGGGGCCCTCTATCTATCCTAAAATGTCTCAAAGTTTATGCATGGGCTATATGTATTAAAAAGGACCTGTGCATACCATTAAGAGACTGTAGTCTATAAAAACCTAACCTGTCCTGATGAAACAGTGTGTTATTTACACTGCAGAAACGCGTCGACAGAAGTCATATCAGACAGACAGAAGATAGAAAGCGATAGAAAGTATAATCAATAGACAAAGTGATAGTAACTATATTAAGATAGAAAGCACTAATTGACAGCAGTGTTACTTCAATAAGTTTGGTGCTGCCAGTCTTTTTCTCGTGGTTTAGGGTATTATTACTAACCTTACTATATGCCCTTAAACCACTTGGGTCGCAAACAAGTGCTTAAATGTGTCTACATCTGGCAGACTTCCATTATTTACCGATAGGCAGTGAGAAAAAATACCGATTAGCTTGACCTTGCCAAAATCGCTGGTTGGACACCAATTAGGTGTTATTGCATACATGACAGCGATAGGTCATCTGTGCTTTAGAATTGTCATAACATCATTTACCGCTCTATAGTGGACTATAGTATATTATTGAAATCAGTCCCTAAAATCCATGACAACATAGTATGGTAACCTGGGTGGATTAACTTATGCCCATTGAACATCTAGTATTTTTCTCTCCTTTTCCCATTTTTGTATGGTTTGCTTTTTGTTTGTACTGTCCACCTTAGATTACCTCGGATTCAGAGAGGTTTGGTTTTTTAATCTATCTATAATAAAAGTTATATTTTAGCTTAAGGCCTTCGTCAGTGATTACGGCTCTTGGAATGTGGTGACACAAAGGCAAACCTTTTAAAAAAAAAAAAATGTTTTAAATGTACAAAAATAGCAACTCTGAAAAAAAAACTGTATAAACTCAGTATCGCCGGAATCATGCCGACTCAGAGAACGTTATCACATTATTTATTCTGCACGCTGAACGCCGTAAAAATGAAATCCAAAAAACAAAAAGGCAGAATTTCTTTTTTTTCCCCCAATCTCCCCACAAATTTTTTTACAAAAGTTATGCAATACATTATATATACCCAAAAATGATGCCATCAAAAAGTACAACTTGTCCCGCAAAAAACAAGCCCTCATATGGCTGTGTCAATGTAAGAATGAAAAAGTTATGGCGCTTGGAACGCAACTGCAAAATGAGTTGAAATTAAATGATTAGACCATTTAAAAAAAACCTGCCCTGGTGGGCACGACATGGTGGTAAGAAACCCACCACTCAAGGGGTTAATACCAGTCCCATAACTAATTTGGGGGATTGAAACCCCTCTTCCCCAGCCTTACCCCAAGACACCATAGTAGTTCTGGAATGGTTCTGGGTGCAGAGTACGCATTTTTTTTTTTCCTTTCATTTAAAATGTAACCTATCACATTCTGACAGTACCATAAACGTATAGTGCTATTAGGGGATGTGAGCAGGAGCGAAGTTAGTTTTTGTTTTTTTTCTTATACTCATCCCTTTCTTGGTACCTACGGTGCCAACCACTAATGATCAGGCATGGCACTGAAAATCCAATTCCCTTCACAATTCCATGTGCATGCTCACTCAATTTGTGGGAAAGTGCACATACGGCACTGTGAAGAGAGTCAGATTTTCAGTGTCATGTGCAATCTTCGCGCTGCCATGCCTGTAGCATGTCTTGAAAGGTCGGTAAAATGCAATTATATGGTAGTGCATTATGCTGTGAAGCGATCAGAATGATCACAGGTTCAAGCTCCCTAAAAAGTTTAATTAAAAAAAAAAAAAGAATTTTTTTATTTTTTTTAAACCCTTTACCGATATTTATAACAAAAAAAATCTAAATAAAATTTTAAAAACCTATTGCTGCATCTGTAGAAGAGACTGACCTATGTAACAAATTATTTATCATGAACAGTAGACGTCAGAAAAAAAAAAAAGATATACATCAGAATTGCGCCTTTTGGGCCCTCAGCCATCAAAAAAAGAAGTTAAATAAAAAGTGATCAAAAAAAGGGTAGGGCTTATTATTGGGGAAACACAGTACAGCGATAGAAAAATAAAAGTTACAGCTGTAACATATTTAGTAAAAACTATAAATTTGGTGTGGTTGTAAATGTCATTTTTGTTGTGTGTATGCCGTAAAAACAAGACACCCCCTAAGATGGAAGAATTGCAGGGCTTGTTTCATTTCAATCCACTTTTACAGTGTTTTTCAGTACATTATATGGTACATTAAAAAGCACTATTGAAAAATACAACTTATCCTGCAAAAAACAAGCCCTCAGACAGCAACGTTGATGAGTAATGATTTTTCGAAAGTGGAGAGGAAAAGGCAAATGGAAAAGGGGCCATGTCATTAAGGGGTTAAAATTGCTTAAGGTCCACTGTAAAAACATGCTCCAACTACAGGCAATTTTTATAAAAACTTAACACGACTAACAATAAAACTCATCATTTTAATTCTAATTTGTTTTGTTAAAACTCTGCAATTCGACAAAGACAGACGGAAGAGTTTTAGAGATGAGCGATCACCAAAATGCTCGGGTGCTCGTTACTCGGGACGAAATTATCGCGATGCTCAAGGGTTTGTTTCGAGTAACGAACCCTATTGAAGTCAATGGGCGACCCGAGCATTTTTGTATATCGCCGATGCTCGCTAAGGTTTCCATTTGTGAAAATCTGGGCAATTCAAGAAAGTGATGGGAACGACACAGAAACGGATAGGGCAGGCGAGGGGCTACATGTTGGGCTGCATCTCAAGTTCCCAGGTCCCACTATTAAGCCACAATAGCGGCAAGAGTGCCCCCCCCCCTCCCAACAACTTTTACTTCTGAAAAGCCCTCATTAGCAATGCATACCTTAGCTAAGCACCACACTACCTCCAACAAAGCACAATCACTGCCTGCATGACACTCCGCTGCCACTTCTCCTGGGTTACATGCTGCCCAACCCCCCCACACGACCCAGTGTCCACAGCGCACACCAAAGTGTCCCTGCGCAGCCTTCAGCTGCACTCATGCCACACCACCCTCATGTCTATTTATAAGTGCGTCTGCCATGAGGAGGAACCGCAGGCACACACTGCAGAGGGTTGGCACGGCTAGGCAGCGACCCTCTTTAAAAGGGGCAGGGCGATAGCCCACAATGCTGTACAGAAGCAATGAGAAATCCAATCCTGTGCCACCTCCATCTGGAGCTGCACACGTGGGCATAGCAATGGGGAACCTATGTGCCACACACTATTCATTCTGTCAAGGTGTCTGCATGCCCCAGTCAGACCGCGTTTTTTTATAAATAGTCACAGGCAGGTACAACTCCGCAATGGGAATTCCGTGTGCACCCACAGCATGGGTGGCTCCCTGGAACCCACCGGCGGTACATAAATATATCCCATTGCAGTGCCCGACACAGCTGATGTAACGTCAGCTTTTATGCAGGTGGGCAAAAAAATTAATTGGATTACACTGTAGGCGAGGGCCCCAAAAAATTGATGTACCAACAGTACTAATGTACGTCAGAAAAATTGCCCATGCCCAACCAAGAGGGCAGGTGAAACCCATTAATCGCTTTGGTTAATGTGGCTTAATTTGTAACAAGGCCTGGAGGCAGCCCAGTTAAAATAAAAATTGGTTCAGGTGAAAGTTTCAACGCTTTAATGAGCATTGAAACGTATAAAAATTGTTTACAAAAATTATATGACTGAGCCTTGTGGGCCTAAGAAAAATTGCCCGTTCGGCGTGATTACCTCAGGTTTCAGGAGGAGGAGGATGAATAGAATACACAGATTGATGAAGCAAAAAGGTCCCCGTTTTTGATGGTGATAGAGAACAATGCTTCCATCCGCGGGTGCAGCCTATGTATTGTTTAGGTATCGCTGCTGTCCGCTGGTGGAGAAGAGAAGTCTGGGGAAATCCAGGCTTTGTTCATCTTGATGAGTGTAAGCCTGTCGGCACTGTCGGTTGACAGGCGGGTACGCTTATCTGTGATGATTCCCCCAGCCGTACTAAACACCCTCTCCGACAAGACGCTAGCCGCAGGACAAGCAAGCACCTCCAGGGCATACAGCGCGAGTTCAGGCCACGTGTCCAGCTTCGATACCCAGTAGTTGTAGGGGGCAGAGGAATCACGGAGGACGGTCGTGCGATCGGCTACATACTCCCTCACCATCCTTTTACAGTGCTCCCGCCGACTCAGCCTTGACTGGGGAGCCGTGACACAGTCTTGCTGGGGAGCCAGAAAGCTGTCAAAGGCCTTAGAGAGTGTTCCCCTGCCTGTGCTGTACATGCTGCCTGATCTCTGCGCCTCCCCTGCTACCTGGCCATCGGAACTGTGCCTACGGCCACTAGCGCTGTCGGATGGGAATTTTACCATCAGTTTGTCCGCCAGGGTCCTGTGGTATAGCATCACTCTCGAACCCCTTTCCTCTTCGGGTATGAGAGTGGAAAGGTTCTCCTTATACCGTGGGTCGAGCAGTGTGTACACCCAGTAATCCGTAGTGGCCAGAATGCGTGTAACGCGAGGGTCACGAGAAAGGCATCCTAACATGAAGTCAGCCATGTGTGCCAGGGTACCTGTACGCAACACATGGCTGTCCTCACTAGGAAGATCACTTTCAGGATCCTCCTCCTCCTCCTCCGGCCATACACGCTGAAAGGATGACAGGCAAGCAGCATGGGTACCCTCAGCAGTGGGCCAAGCTGTCTCTACCCCCTCCTCCTCATCCTCCTCATGCTCCTCCTCCTCCTGAACGCGCTGAGATATAGACAGGAGGGTGCTCTGACTATCCAGCGACATACTGTCTTCCCCTGCCTCTGTTTCCGAGCGCAAAGCGTCTGCCTTTATGCTTTGCAGGGAACTTCTCAAGAGGCATAGCAGAGGAATGGTGACGCTAATGATTGCAGCATCGCCGCTCACCATCTGGGTAGACTCCTCAAAGTTTCCAAGGATCTGGCAGATGTCTGCCAACCAGGCCCACTCTTCTGTAAAGAATTGAGGAGGCTGACTCCCACTGCGCCGCCCATGTTGGAGTTGGTATTCCACTATAGCTCTACGCTGCTCATAGAGCCTGGCCAACATGTGGAGCGTAGAGTTACACCGTGTGGGCACGTCGCACAGCAGTCGGTGCACTGGCAGATGAAACCGATGTTGCAGGGTGCGCAGGGTGGCAGCGTCCGTGTGGGACTTGCGGAAATGTGCGCAGAGCCGGCGCACCTTTCGAGCAGGTCTGACAAGCGTGGGTAGCTTTTCAGAAAGCGCTGAACCACCAAATTAAAGACGTGGGCCAGGCATGGCACGTGCGTGAGGCTGCCGAGCTGCAGAGCCACCACCAGGTTACGGCCGTTGTCACACACGACCATGCCCGGTTGGAGGCTCAGCGGCGCAAGCCAGCGGTCGGTCTGCTCTGTCAGACCCTGCAGCAGTTCGTGGGCCGTGTGCCTCTTATCTCCTAAGCTGAGTAGTTTCAGCACGGCCTGCTGACGCTTGCCCACCGCTGTGCTGCCACACCGCGCGACACCGACTGCTGCCGACGTGCTGCTGCTGACACATCTTGATTGCGAGACAGAGGTTGCGGAGGAGGAGGGTGGTTTAGTGGAGGAAGCATACACCGCCACAGATACCACCACCGAGCTGGGGTCCGCAATTCTGGGGGTGGGTAGGACGTGAGCGGTCCCAGGCTCTGACTGTCCCAGCCTCCACTAAACTCACCCAATGTGCCGTCAGGGAGATATAGTGGCCCTGCCCGCCTGTGCTTGTCCACGTGTCCGTTGTTAAGTGGACCTTGGCAGTAACCGCGTTGGTGAGGGCGCGTACAATGTTGCGGGAGACGTGGTCGTGCAGGGCTGGGACGGCACATCGGGAAAAGTAGTGGCGACTGGGAACTGAGTAGCGCGGGGCCGCCGCCATCATACTTTTGAAAGCCTCCGTTTCCAAAACCCTATATGGCAGCATCTCCAGGCTGATAAATTTGGCTATGTGCACGTTTAACGCTTCAGCGTGCGGGTGCGTGGCGGCGTACTTGCACTTGTGCTCCAACACTTGCGCTAGCGACGGCTAGACGGTGCGCTGACAGACATTGGTGGATGGGGCCGAGGACAGCGGAGGTGAGGGTGTGGGTGCAGGCCAGGACACGGTAGTGCCTGTGCCCTGAGAGGGGGGTTGGATCTCAGTGGCAGGTTGGGGCACAGGGGGAGAGGCAGCGGTGCAAACCGGAGGCGGTGAACGGCCTTCGTCCCACCTTGTGGGGTGCTTGGCCATCATATGTCTGCGCATGCTGGTGGTGGTGGCTCCCCGGCTGATCTTGGCGCGACAAAGGTTGCACACCACAGTTCGTCGGTCGTCTGCGCTCTCAGTGAAAAACTGCCAGACCTTTGAGCACCTCGGCCTCTGCAGGGTGGCATGGCGTGAGGGGACGCTTTGGGAAACAGTTGGTGGATTATTCGGTCTGGCCCTGCCTCTACCCCTGGACACCGCACTGCCTCTTGCAACCTGCCCTGCTGCTGCCCTTGCCTCCCCCTCTGAAGACCTGTCCTCAGTAGGCGTAGCAAACCAGGTGGGGTCAGTCACCTCATCGTCCTGCTGCTCTTCCTCCGAATCCTCTGTGCGCTCCTCCCTCGGACTTACTGCCCTTACTACTACCTCAGTGATGGACAACTGTGTCTCATCGTCATCGTCCTCCTCACCCACTGAAAGGTCTTGAGACAGTTGCCGGAAGTCCCCAGCCTCATCCCCCGGACCCCGGGAACTTTCCAAACGTTGGGCATCGGTCACGACAAACTCCTCCAGTGGGAGAGGATTCGGAACCTTTGCTGCCCATTCTGGGCAGGGGCCCGGGAACAGTTCCTGGGAGTCTGTCTGCTCCTCAGAATGTGTCATTGTAATGGAGTGAGGAGGCTGGGAGGAAGGAGGAGCAGCAGCCAGAGGATTCAGAGTTGCAGCAGTGGACGGCGCAGAACTCTGGGTGTTCGATAGATTGCTGAATGCACTTTCTGCCATCCACGACAGGACCTGCTCACACTGCTCATTTTCTAATAAAGGTCTACCGCGTGGACCCATTAATTGTGAGATGAATGTGGGGACGCCAGAAACGTGCCTCTCTCCTAATCCCACAGCAGTCGGCTGCGATACACCTGGATCAGGAGCTCGGCCTGTGCCCACACCCTGACTTGGGCCTCCGCGTCCTCGCCCGCGTCCACGTCCTCTAGGCCTACCCCTACCCCTCAGCATGGTGTATTACCAGTAGTGCAGAAACAGAACGCTGTAATTAAATGTGCCGCTTATTGGCCTGTGGTTGGAGGCTGACTTCGCTTACGGAACGCCAGGAAATAATTTTGCGCAAGCCTGCTGTAACACTTAGCCGGCTGCGTATGAATTAGGAGGACAACTACACCCAGCACAGACCCAGTACACTGAGGACAGTCACAGGCAGCCCAAATAGATTTTTTTTCCCAAATGTTTTTGGAAAGGCCCACTGCCTATATTCAATAAATATATGTCTTCTGTCCCTGCCTCACCACCACTACTGGCCCTGGAGTATGTATAATTACTGCAGGGCGCAATGCTCTGCATGGCCGATATACAAAAAAAAAAAGTGCAACACTGCAAAAAGCAGCCTCCACACTACTGCACACAGTTAGATGTGGCCCTAAGAAGGACCGTTGGGGTTCTTGAAGCCTAAAATCACTCCTAGCACTCTCCCTATAGCAGCTCCAGCACCAACAGCACTTTCCCTCCTCTATGTCAGAATGCATCTGTGGCGAGCCGCGGGAGGGGCCGATTTTTATACTCGGGTGACACCTGATCTCGCCAGCCACTCACTGCAGGGGGGTGGTATAGGGCTTGAACGTCGCAGGGAAAAGTTGTAATGCCTTCCCTGTCTTTCTATTGGCCAGAAAAGCACGCTAACGTCTCAGAGATGAAAGTGAAAGTAACTCGAACATCGCGTGGTACGAGTAACGAGCATCTCGAACACGCTAATACTCGAACGAGTATCAAGCTCGGACGAGTACGTTCGCTCATCTCTAAAGAGTTTTAATTTAACGCCAGAATAGTACATGCGTGCACAGGAATGTGCAAGTCAAGACTGTGTGTAGAAAAGATTGACTATGGTAACAGAAAGCTCTGGAATTGTACATATACGCACTTGGCATTTCTAGCTTGATTATGTGCTTGACATTCCTCCTGGTATCTGTTCAACTGGCCAGGCATCACATTACTGATCGCAGTTTTTAATTTTTGTAGTGGTTCTTTCAGTCGGTCATCCTGTCAATGAGAAGAAAAAAAGGAGTATCCTTATACATCTTGCAGAGGGCAGATAAAAGAACCTAATACAGTGGAACTAGTTACAAGCAAACTCTTAACCCTTTCCAATCCACTGTCTGACGTCTGAAGACATTATGATTTAAGGCTGTACAGCTCTGATGTTGGAAGACGTCCATCGGGATTCTCTTACTGTTTATTGCTAGCCTTTCTGCTGTCGGAGCCTATTAAACATGTCACCTCATGCAGTACTGGCTTTAGCCAGCATATAGCGCTGTTGTATAATGGCAGAAAAAGAGTAAGCCCCCCTAGGAAAACCAGGATACAAATTGGATTGGAAAGGGTTAAAGAACTTATGCAAAAAGATCTGGGTAGGTCATCAATAATTGATGGACAGAGGTTCGCCACTTGGGACTTCCGCATCCATAAGCTGATCGTCCAGACTGCTGTCTAGTGCAACAGGCCGGACTTATTCATCAGCGGACAGGAGAGAAGGTGTAGGCACTGGCTTCACTGCCATTGTAAACAATGGGAGAGTCGCGCTGCTGCTCCAACTTCTGCCCAGGACAGGATGTTTCATTACAGAAGCAGGAAGTGCAGTAGCAGCACAGCTCTCTCACCATTTTCAATGAGTGAAGCCATTGGCCTGTCTGCTGTTGACAGCAGGTCAGACAACCAGCTGATAGATGGTGGTCCCGAGTGGCAGACTCCCAATCAATCAACTAATGATGACCTATCCAGAGGATAGTTCATCAGTTGAAACGAGCTCAGTCTACCCTTTTAAAGGGACTTGAATGTGAGATCACTTCCACAATACTTCAGTATTGCAGTTGTAACTTTAGCCTATTACTAGGCCATAACAGACAAATACATAGCAGCCTGGGGCACCTTTACCAAACCCAGAGCTGCCACAGCAGCTATCGGTACCATGCATTCACATCACCGGCTCCCAGTACCGGCTTATATGAGGCCCCCCCCCCCCCCGCATAATGTAAGCCGTCAAAAAGCAAAGATGGAAACTTGCTTCGATTGCCACTATTTGTGACGAGTATCAGCCGTTTCAAACAGCCAACACCCCTTATATATGCAACAGGCTCCTGTCACAGAGTACTAATGGGTTAAAGGTGCGGCAACAGTTGGGGTTTTTCAAAGCACACAGGTGCTAAAGGAGTCTGTAAAACTTGTAATGGTGAAAAGGATTCAAAAAGGTCTAAAAAATTCCACATTGTATTATAATGCTGGAGAGAAGTGCTACATTACAGAACTTGCTGGATGAATGCCAGATTGAATAAAAGAATTTATGCATATTTGTACGTACCATCGTTACATCCTGCCATAAACATACCTGTATATGAAGGTGCAGCTTCTTCAATCGTTTGACAAGAGTATCCTTCGTGCATGGCACAAATGCTTCAATATAAGCATACACCCCACTTCTATTCATTGGGCCGAGTTCCTGCAGCTGCAACTCAATACTGTCAGAAAAGGACTAGAGTTCAGATTAATGAATTTCTGTAGCGTCACATAGAAATACTAAACCGCATATACAAGCCATATTATAGTAGTTTGCATATATTTTACTAAGGTCTGAGAGAACAGAGAAGAGGCAGATTCAGAAGTTCAAGAATACCAGAGAACTGTGCAGAAAGGAAGAGAATAAGATGAAACCTAGCATTATGACGAGTCTAGTGTTGGAGATGGCCTCTACTTCAACTTTCTCGAAGGAGTGAAGAGCCCAGCTCTTCGACTGTCAACTTCTGCAGCCAATGACAGATCAATCTGGTTCGCTGCAGGAAATTAGGACAATGGCAGACTCCATGCTTCTCATCTTTGGTAAAGTCCAATACCATCTAAGAGAGAGAATGCCTACTCCAGTTCAGCAGATGGCAGAGAATGAACAGGGGGAGTGTCTGCAGTACGGTTCACTGGAAGACAGCTGGGGCATAACGGTTCGGACTGTCTGCTATGAAATTTGGTACTACAGCGAGCATAGGAAAAATGCATGACTCTGGCTTGACCCTACCCGACGCTGTTGGCCCTGGTGTTAGATATTGCGCAAGAGTACTATTTAGTAAAGTGCTCTGAAATGGGTCTACTGCTATGAGCACTGCATGAGTCTGGTGGGTTATGCTTAAACTAAGATTGACCGTGCTTCCTTGTCTTCTGAAGTCAGGACCTGCAACAGAGTGGTTAATGCCAGTCTGTTTGCCCTCCTCTGTGAGGTAACCAAGAGTCTAATGCCAGCCCTGTATTCCCATAATCAGAAAGAAAACTGAAGATGAATGGAAGGACAGGTCTGCCTCCTATGGACACTAAGCTAAAACTGGCTAGCTTGGTTACTGAAGAAAGGCTATAGCCAGTAGGAGAAGATAACACTTTTGCTTAAGTGTCTGCCTCCTAGTGGCAGTAGCTATACCCAAGGTCCTACACTGTGTCCCATAGCAGAACAGACAAGAAAGCAAGTTCTCTTGTTATTTGTGTGCATGTAAGTAGTCCACGATAAACATGGCATACAATGGCAGCTTTAAGGACGGACTGCAAAGTCATGGTAAAGAAGCCAAGTATAAGACGGGCCTCCTCGGAATTCGCGCTGCATCTCCTATAAGCCCATTAATTTAGTTTATGGGGCTCATAAGCGATGACAAATTCCTTGTAATATAAGCAAAGAACCAATTTAATATTGTGTCTAATAAATTCCCACTAGCAGTTTTAAATAGCAAAAAAGTTTACATACTCTAACAAAATGTTATTCATCTCTTGAGTGAAAAATTTTTTCCGACCTTCTTCATCAAACATTTTCGAAGCCTAAGGGAACAGAGTAATACAATGATGAAAGCACAGACAACATAGATGAAGATATATTAGTATACAATGCAGTGTCTAAAGACCTTACCACTCGCAGGTCGTCAATTCTTTTTTCCAACTGAGCTGGAAGACCCTCAGGAAGAGGTGGGACTGGTTTTGGTGCCTGCACATGGACTGGATTTGGTGACAGTACCACGTTGCCATTTTCACCCTGATCTGAAACTGCAGGACTGTCATTGGAAGCAGAATCCAATAGTTTGTCCAAATCAAAATCTCCAAGCATTTCAAGTGCACACTCTGCCTCCTGTAAGAGTTCTCGCTCACTGCCGCCACCAAAGATGGCAAGGACAGGGTCACTACCGAGTGTCAGATCAGACAAATCGTTGGAAACAGGAGCTGTGTTGGGCTTAGGAGGGGCAGAGACTACAGTCACAGTTGGCGGGTTTGGTTTGTTTTCACTTTTTCGCATTGCATCCTTCTCCTTCTGAAATTTCTGGAGCATTGCAGCGAGAGCCATGGAATCCTTGTACAGCTTCTTCTTCTTCTTGTCAGGTTTATGTGCATTAAACGCAACTACCCTAAAAAACAAATGAGGAAAGTAAGACTCTCCAATAAGGAATACTTGGCATATAATCATGCTCAGTTTAGTTCTATTACAAATGATTTCTAAACTGATATAGATAAAAGCCATTCACCATCCCAGTCGGGCTAAGTGATTAATCAAATTAATTTGATGAATTCTCTGTTTCAACCATCCACGATTCTGCTTTTAGTCAGAATTGACAAATCTGCATTGGCCCCATTTATGGAGATACGGGGGAGGTAAGGAGTGGTGAATGGCTGTGCCCCGATCAGAGAATGGAGGAGGAAAGGAGCCGACTTCACATTCCCCACCCAAGTACTTTGGCCTGTCACAGTAGACAGCAGTGGGCACTGTAGTTTAGATGTGTGAGGTCGCAGTATTAAGCAGCGCCAGGCACAGAGGTCGCAACATATGGCATACAAGAAGTCAACAGTGGGCACAAGGTTCTAATACAGAGTATAGCAAAAAACAAGTCGTAGCTCAGGGGTCATGGTGTGTTAAGCGATAGATACAGCTGTCATAACATGGCGGTTCTATAGAGGGCAGCTGGAACAGCGAATGCTGACATGGAGTACACAATAGTCAGCAGCACACGTTCATTCTTCATATGGTTTATATTAATAACCAACAGTAGGGGTTGTGTCGTAGATTAGCACATGGATTATAACATTTGATAGGTCAGTAATGTTAAGCCATAACGACTTACATCCAAGTACTTATCGCATACTGGAGAAAGTCCCAGATCTGTTCAGTCTGGGGCTGGAGGTATCCACCTTAGGCTGGGTTCACACAGGGCGGATTTGCTGCGAAAATTCTGCCTGGAATTTCACCGCAGCAAATCCACCTGCAGCCGCTAATCTTGGGATTGGCAAGCCATGTGGACGAGATTTCTCAGAAATCTCGTTCACACGGGACGGCGAATCCATCGGGCCAAAGCCGGGGTTGCGGTGGGGATTCCCAGGCCGCAGCATGTTCATTCTTTTTTTTTTTCCGTTGCGGCCACGCTCTCCTCTATGGGCGTGCCGGCCGCAACGGAAAAGTGTACAGCCAAGCCGCTCCAAAACTCCTTCAAGGCTTTCTTAAGCTTTTTGGCAAGAGAGGCACCACATTTAGTGAGAGGTGATCATTTCTTAATAGAGTTGGCACATCTTTCTCCAGTGCACTTTATATTAAGACAGGTATGTGAAACTCGTGCCTTTATAAATCTTGGCCAATGTGTTTGAATTCAGGCAAATACAAGAGTCAGACTATTTAAATATATACTTATATACTATAAACTCTGAAGGTAATTGTTCTGTGGTACCCCATCGATTTTGTGACTTTCAGTTTTCTTGATGGTTTCTCCTTCTCCCCTGTCTCTTCTTTCCTTTTACGTTTCTTAAGAGGGCGATCATCTTCTTTCAACTTGGATACCTAAAGGAATAAAAGCTGATGAAATAAAAGTGCCCGGATGCTCAAGGTGGAGGCTCCTGTGATTAACATTGAGGAATTCACATTGAAATCAACCAATACTTACTGATGCCCCTTTTACACGGGCCGAGAATCTTACGATTCTCGTTTACCCAGGCGAACAAGCTGGTAACGTTTAGTTCTTGTGTTAACTGCTCAGCGTTTCACACTCCTGTGAATGATCAGTGTAACCTGCAGGAGGCGGCGCTGATTTTTATGCTGGCTACAACTGAATGACGAGCAAGTACCTCAAGATGCTCGTTCGTCGTTCAGTCATTGGATGCATTTAAACGGATTACCGTTCACTTTTGCTCATTTAAACACATTTGTGAACAATAATAATTCAATGTAAACGCACCTTTAAAAATCGGTCAACTGGCGTTACACTATACACACATTATGCAAACAAGTGGGCTTGAGTGTTTAAATGCTATGGCTACCAAATCAATTTTTTTTTATTGAATTGCATGTATTTGTTGCAAAAAAAAAAAACCTTCTTAATGGGATTGGTTAAAATTGGCTTCAGTAGCTTGCATGTCGTTTCCAGTCAATTTCGTTGCTTGCCTTTTGGAAGCTCGTCTCCAAGCCATGGCTGATTTGCTAAATTCTGATCAAATTTAATTGATCTGAATTCAGGCTAGTGCGCACTCAGGGGAGGAAAGAGGACATCTAGGTGAAGTCTAACGAGCAGTAACAGCTGGATCAGATATAAAAGACCCCAACTGTTTAAGCCTGGAAATGCCGCGGCATCTAGATGGCTAAAGAGATGTAGGGAGCACTCTGTCTGCTTCAGCCCCCCACGAAGGCAATTAAAAGGTATTGATGAGTTACCATGGCAGTCGAAGGCCTAACAAAGGCCCCCGAGCCTGTCATTGGCTATATGCCGAGAGACCCTGGACAATGCGGTGAACAATGTAAAACATTAAATAAATGTGAAGCAAAAACTGAATAGGACTGCCTGTCCACGGCCGTGACAGGGGAACACTGAGAGGTCTCCGCGATGAGCCCATGTAATAGATAGGCTCACTGCGGAGAATAGCGGCAAATCGCAGCATGCCGTGATTTTATTCCCGCTAGCGGAGAATCGCTAGGGTTGTCCACTCATGGATGTCGGGCTGCGCTTCCCATAGTTAGCCTATGGAAAACTTTTCATAGCGTGATCCGCGGAAGATTTATCGCCACGGCTCACACTATGACTATTGCCTGTGGACAGGCAGTGTAAATGTTACTCAAATCCAATAGATCACAATAAAAACGCATCTGGCTTGACAAAATAAACGGCCTCATATGGCCACGTATAATGGAAAAATGCTGAAAGAATTCTGAAGCTATGAAATAAATTATATTTATATACTCATTTCTGCATAAGACATTCAGTATCACTAGGATTGTACTGAAAACTAAGATAAATTTACAAGTTAGTTATACTGCACAGTGAACAGGGCGATTTATAATGTGAAACACAAAGGCAACGGCACTTTTCCCCTTCCTCCAAAAAAGTTGCATGTACCTCAAAATACGGTTTTTTTCAAAATTTACCATATCCCCACAAATGGCTAAAAAAAAAAAAAGCTTTAAGAAGTGACTACATTCATTCAGCCATATAAAAAAATTATATATAGAATTTTTTTATATGGCTGAATGAATGTAGTAACTTCTTAAAGCTGTTTTTTTTAGCCTTAGTTTAGTCATCTGCGGGGAATATCTCTCTCTCTCTCTCTCTCTCTCTCTCTCTCTCTCTCGTAATTGCCCTAAATGACTACGTTCGCTCATCTCTATTCACTAACTAAAACCAGATTCTGAAACATTTCAGTTTTCTAATCCATTTTTATTTTCTAACTGTAGGTTTTTATTTAATCCTATTATCTCTACATGACTACGGGGGCTCCATCAGCCTGAGTTGCAGTTAGCAGCATTTAGAAATATGCTTTACAGCAGCCTCATTGACCAGTCACAGTATGGGACAGGAGGGACCAAATGACTTCATTGGGAGAGCCTTAAGCGCCATTTACACGGGTTGATTATCACTTAAAATTCGTTCAAAACTTAACAAAACTGAGCGATGATCGTCCCGTCTAAATGCTAAATCATTTACTATTCAGTCACTTCTCGTTATCGCTGACTTTCAGTCAGCATATAAAAACGTCACTGGCTTCTCGCTGCGTGTAAACGCTCCCCGCTCAAGGTTACGCATAGAAGGTGAAGTGCTGAGCCAGAAGCCCACGATTGAGTAGTGAAGTCTGTCATTGTAAACGCTCGGCATGAGTGCTGATGACATCAGCATTCATGCAGTCGTTTACCTGACTACCTTCCTGTCTAAATGGGACATTAGAGCCATGCCCCCTGATTTATGCAGAGGCCTCTGTGCAGGAAGGGGGTGGAGGTGAGCTGTGACATCACCTATTGTGAATGGAGTGTTTTTATCTATAGGTGCTGGCTACAAATCCTGCCTCTGATGATAAATGACAAGTTTTTCTCTTTCTGCAGAAAAAATGACTTATTAGACTCAGCGGTTTAGTGTGAAAATTGCAAGATCTTACCTTTTTTTATAATAAAGATTAGGACACTGAAAATAAAATCTAAAAAGGTCTAACATAAGACTTTGACTTATTCAATGCATTTTTGGATGTCACTTTTTCCCTCAAGTAGTAATTGCATACTCACTTTTGACGATTTGTGCTTTTTATTTTCAACAAAATCTTCACCTTCTGAATCTGAAGTCTGACGAAATTGCAGTGTTCCTGTGTTGATATAAAACCCCCCGTACTTTGTAGTCAATGACGCTGGAACCAATTCATCATACTAATTTGAAGAAAAAGAAAAGAAATTGTTTTTTTTTTTTAGATGCAAGCCCATTCGTCAGCCATTAACTCCCATTGAAAAATAAAAAAAAGTATATGCAGAAGAATATGATTTTCTATACAGTGAAAGAAAAATAAGCCTAAGTATACCGTCCTAGAATACGTCAAAAAGATCATTTGTGGCATATGCTGGGTGCATCGAGGCCTATGGACACTTTTAGCACTTATGCTGGGAGCTTACCCAGTACACTTGCCAAGCCTGGGCATGAACGGAGATGTTACAACTTGACCCCATGATATGCAATTGATCTCACAATACCTCCGGTCATGCAATGTGTTTACACTGAACGATATTGTTTGGATTCCCGTGACCCAGCGAGAATATAAATGATCGTTCAGTTAACTGCACGCAGCGACAGGACAAACGGGAACTTATTCACTTCTCGTTCATCAGTTTCTGCATGCAGAAAACTGAACGACAGATCATTCTGTGTAAACAGGTAGTGTCACTTATGAATGACCTCCTGCGAATGGAGGCGGGCGGGCCAGACTGATCCCCGACTGCTCCACCTGCATTCACTAGCGATGATTGCTCCTGTGTAAAAGCACCTTAATAAATTTAAATTGTTTTTCTAGCACACAATTTAGAATTGAGAAAGCTCTGCTCACTGCTTCGGAGTTATCAATAAAAGGATCCGTCTCATCATAGCCATAACCTATGTCGATCAGATCCTGCATACGATCCTTCCGATGACGGTGACTTTTCCCACCCTGTAAGAGAACAAACATATATATTATATATAGAATAATATATATAATTCTCTATCAGATTTTTCTGAGCTCAGCTAAAGAGCGAGCATGAACTAACTACTACGATTTCTCCCAAACTCAGAAGCACCGCACCAGAGTAAGAGCAAGCGTCACACCGCCGGCGAACTCACAAAGAACAAATGGGAAAAATCATGGAAAAGAACGCAAAATATGCAAGTTAGACAACTGGTTGTAATACATCTTCTACATTACTAGATATGTGACCGGGTTTATAAAGAATACCTAGTCCTATTACCCATGTGAGGATGTGGCAGTCTCAAGACAAACCATCCGATACTGCAACAAAAGCACTATCACCGCTGAAAAAATCCTATTGATAATAAGAATGTAACTATTCTGCTCCAATATACAGAAAGCGCTGGTCAGACCTAGCAGGCCCGATAAAGGAAATGTATCTTGTGATAATATAGAATGAGTATATATGTGATGGCTACAAGGTTGACTTGGTCTTATCTGGTAGGCTCTTCACATTGGCCAATATCTTTTACTGTGGAGGCGCTGGCATCTTTGCAGAAGACTTGCCATATTTGTCACCCGACTCCAATTTAGAGCAAGCCAGAAGATGGGACAAACATCAAGGGCTACAACAAGCAGATGGACCTCTGTGAGCACCACTCATTCTACAAGACACTACACTGCTCACCATTCTTTGTATTAACCCCTTATTACCTCACTGTCTAATTCTAACTCAAGGATTTTGCCTAATGAACTAATGGGCAGAACTGCAAACTAAGCTGGGAACTGGGAGGATATGTGGAGCTACAAATGAGGACCACCATTTCTCCCCAACCTCAGGAACACGGACATTGAGAACTTGCGGTAAGTTTCAGGATTCTGCATCTCCCTTTTATTTTCATAAGCTTTACATTTTTTTATATTAGAGTCCGTAAACTTTAATAAGTGTGGACCTTGTTGCTACGACTAAGCCTTTGGTGAGGTTAACTCTTGGACTGCTGGAGAAGAGTGAGTGTGTAGGTAGGAGCCTTGGACCTCAAGGGTGGTAGCAGTGAGCGTTTGGGGTCTATGCTCATTGGCAGCTCAAGTGGAAGGTGCTCACAAGAATAAGTGGCTGAGATAGATCAACACCTGGCTGTTGCACCCAAGTCAGGTGCAGACTTAAATCAGCCTTTATTAGACCATTTTCATTTTTGTTATTTTTTGTATTTGACTATTGATAAAAATACTAAAAATATTGAAATATTCTACTTTTCACAGTGGGTACAGTCACAACAAGTTCCCGGGTCTCTGAAGTTCCCTTGTCAGCTCTGTTGTGTGGGGATTAAACTAGTTCAGGTTGGAGTATTTGGTCCTTGAAGACAACAGAGCTTGTAAGCACTTGAGCTAAACACATGATCACCATAAATAGACATATATATTTCCAGGTTTTGGTCCTCGTGGCCAAGCCCAATTTTTCAAATCTGACACTTTACGTGGTAATGAGTCTCGAATGCTATTACTTATCCAAGTGATTCTAAGAAGATTTTTTTCAGGACACATTACTTCACATCCGCTGTAAACTTTGGTGGGTTTTGCATTTATTTAGAAGAAAATTAAAAATTTAAGAGAGTGTGGAAAAATTAGTATTTTTCAAAACATTTTCTGCCTGTAACAAAAATAGTCTTACCAGACAAAGTAGTAAAACAACCTTTATCACAAGTCCACATTGTCACCATCATTTTTTAACGCTCCTATTTTTTTCAGGACGCTACGAGGATTATAAGTACAGCAGTGATTGTTCAAATTTGGAAGAACATTCCCAAACTCCATTTTTTCAGGAACCAGTTCAGTTTTGAAGTGGGTTTGAGGGGCCTGTGCATTAGAAACCACCTATAGATCGCCCCATTATAAAAACGGAACCACTCAAAACATTCAAAACTACATTTAGGATGTTTGTTAACCTCGCAGATGGTTCACGGGAATTAAAGCAAAGTGAAGGGGAAATTCAAACATTTTAATTTTTTTTCCAGATATTTGATTTTCAAACTAGTGTTTTTTTTGTATCACAGACAGAGATGTAAGAGAAAAACCTCTATATTACCCTGAATCTGCAGTTTTTAGGAATATCCTTCACATGGCCCAAGTGTTCAAAATGACTCAAATACCGGCCTCAGGCATAAAGAAGCAGCGCGTCAATTTTGGAGTCTCCCTTTTAGGCCGCCTGCAGACGAGCGGAAATCCCACGGCGGGATTTCCCGCGGGATTTCCGCCGCTCAAAGCCTGCATAGGATTGCGTTAACAAACGCAATCCTATGCAGACGGCCGCGGTTTGGCCGCGTGAAATGTCGCGCGCCAAACAAACCGCGGCATGTCCTATTTTTGTGTGGGGCTCGCAGAGCCTCGCACAGAAACGTCACTCACACAGCCGGCGGCTCCGGTCTGCGCATGCGCCGGCTGCCGGCACATAAAAGAGCCGGGGCCGTCGGGCGCGGGTAAGTACGCGCTCATCCCTGCAGGCGCTCGGGTCGGGTCCCGCGGCGAGAATTTTCGCCGCCGGATCCGACCCGCTCGTCTGCAGGCGGCCTTATTGGGACATTTTCCAGGCACCCTTTAGGGTTTTTCACACAGCAGACTACGACACGCATTTTTTTACGTGAATTTCGCCTCTAAGAGCGAAGCACAAATTTGTGACTAAAGTACATATTTCTGACGCAGATTTTCAAATGCATCGAGACCTGTCAATGGTGAAAATACAAGTGCAGAACGCCTGGAGCAATTCCGGATTTGTGTTATAAATTTTGCACATAGATTTTCTTTTAACCCTGTCAATGGGCAAAATATGTGTGCAAATCCATAGCGAAATATGCAGCTTAGGCCTCCTGCACACGAGCATCACCTAAGCAGTCTAATTAGTCCCTGGCGTTAGCAATTAACACTGGAAAAATCACAGTCACACGTGCAATTTCGTATGAATAGGTTGTGCATTTGCGCACCCCATAGACACCTGTTGAGTCTCGGGGGTGCACGAAAAGAGAGCATGTTGCGTATTTTTCCGCCTGATAGAAATGCAGGCGTAAAAACACTAAATGTGAGGGAGCCTATTGAAATCAATGGGTTCTATGGTCTGCAGTTTGCATAGGCGATTCTGCATGTGCAAAAACGTGCACAAAATTGCCCATAAGCAAGAGCCCTTAGCTGCAGGCGCTGCTGTGGTTTTAGATGCGAAATCCATGCAGAAAAATCTTCATTAGATTCAACCATGTGAACATACCCTTACTGTATTTACCAGCTCCCCGACAGGCGGTGGGTAGTGGAGATGGTAGATAAACACTTATTACAGTTTTCACTACTACACTTTACTTGCCCCAAGACCGCAGCGATTAGTGTCTGGGGGTCTCTGGGCAAAACTCTGACTTTGGCCCCCTGCACACGGGCGGAAATTCTGCGGTGGGATTTCACGCAGAATTTCCACCAGTGCCCACTGCCATAGGATTGCATTAGAAAATGCAATCCTATGCACACAGCCGCGATTTGTCTATGTGAAAACACGCGCGGAAAACAAATCGCGGCATGTTCTATTTCTGTGTGAGACTCTCAGAGGCCCGCACAGAAACGCCAGTAGCGATGGGCTGGCTCCACTTAGCGCATGCGCTGGCGCATAGCATAGATGGAAGACGCCGGGAGCGGGTGATCCACAGGGGAACGGGTCCGCATCCCGCTGCGAGAATTCTCACACCGGGATCTGACCCGGTCGTCTGCAGGCAGCCTTTAGCTTCCTTGGGAGAGGCTGGTCACCAAAGGATCAATGAACCTAAAAAACTAAAATACTCAAGACATCCCCTTGAATATGAAAAAAAATAACAGGACATTTCTATCATGCACCATAACAAGTGATTTATAAACAGAGCTCTCGTTAGTTTTCACAGGCACGTACTCGTATAACAGTAAGGCAATAACCTTTTAGGGGGTTTCTGGGATAAACCGTGCTTCCCCCAGTATAGGAGGATAAAAAGCTACTTACATATTTTGCTTCAAATTTCTTTGCCATTCTTTCCACTTCAAGCCTTTCCCGCTCTTCATCATTAAACGGATCGCTGGATGGTGCAAGCTTAGCCTAAAACGTAAAGCACAATGCAGCTGATAATGGGGTCTCAGGCAGCTTTTAGTGATTTCATACAAACAGGATTGTCTTGTATTTCTGTAACAGATAAGACGTCGGTCACATCTTGGTTTCCCCCCATTTAGTGCTGGAGTTCGCTCCATGTTAATCTGTCTAACATATGTAACGCCAACTGTTTAACCGCTGCCATTATAGCCTGCGGGTGACTAATATTGTACGCCATTGTAGGTTTAGCGGACATCTCCCCGTTACCAGACAACCACACTGTACAGTCCTCTCCTGGACCCTAGCGGATGGAAGTGGATTACATTATACTACTCCGTCCTCTGGGGGGCTGTCGCTATATAAAGGCCAGACAAAACCCAAAAGTAATCTAAACTTGGCTTCATATGGCATTTTTTGCTTAAGTTTATCACGTACAGCGGAGAAGCGCCCAGTATTCATGCTACACCTTGCCAACAGAAGACGTTAGGGCTCCTGCACACTGGTGAGGGCGATATCGGGCAGTGATTCACAGCCCATTAAAGCCCTCACAGTCCTAAAAAACCCCTGGATGCAAGGAGCTTTCGAAAGGAAACAGCCATGCATTCCTGCTGGGCTGAAGGAATCCCCCATAGCGAGAAGAGAGAGAGGAGGGCAGAACTAGAGGGGATCTCCTAGAGGTCTCCTCATTTTTGAGAGATGGGGGGGGGGGCTAGACTGGAGGGCTACAGGGGGCGTGGCTAGAGCATTTTCATAGGGATTCGTCTCTAACCTAGGGAGAAGGGGCTAGAGGGATCTACCATCTGGCCCCACCCCCTCTTGGTTAGAGAGGAATTACTATGGAAACCCTCTCTAGCTCCGTGCCCTCTCAGGGAAGCCCTCTAGCCCTGCCCCCTCTCTAACCAAATATGGGAGATCTCTAGGATGCAGGGCTTTTTCGTGATCTTCTTCCATTGAAAACAATGGGCGATATCGCTACAAGGAAGAACATTCTGTGATATTTTCTGCATAACATCGCAACGCAGCAAAACATCACAAATGTGAGTGAACCTATTCAAAAGAATGGATTCATATTTGTGCGAGTGTTTTGCAATACACAAATCTCACACAATCTTCTCGCCAGTGTGAAGGCGCCTTCAGTCAGACAACTAAGGATGATGGAAGCCCGACAGCGGCGGTCAGATAAGGTCTCATCATGAGATGCTGGGAAGCGCTGTTTGGCAGATACAACCATAACCTACAGATGAGTGATGTCCCCATTACACCACCTTCACGCCCTCCGTTTACACAAGGAGATTTTGCCGCAAATATATGTTAAATGGAGACAAAAACCGCATTGTGAACCCAGACTAGTAGACCTCTATAGACATGTTTAGTGTGCAGGCACCAACTGTACGGTAAGAACGGGGTGTGAACGGGACCTGCATGTGTCACAACGACCAAACCAAAAAGTGAAAAAGCACAAGCCTGAAGCTGGTGGCGCGCCCAAGTGTGGACATGGCAGACTCGCAGTGTCAATGTTTGCAGGCATTTACAGTACAAGTGGACAGTGGGTTCAAAATCTTCCCAATGTCCATGATTTACAGGACTTTGTGTGGAGGGAGGAACGGCACACAGTGTCGCACAGCGGACACTTTTGGGTAAGCCTGGAAAATAACTGCCTGGGACCAGCGTGAAGGCATTTATCTTCTTGGCAAACTGGCAATCGTGAATGGCAAATGACTGCCGAAGCAGCTGGGACAGAGGCCGCTGGGCTGACGAGTAACTACAAGGGGCACAGAGGCCTTTTTCTGTTTTGACCCCTCCTTGCTGCGGTACCCAGCCTATTGTGACCAGAGGACCATGGACACGCGTTTCAGCGACTGTAGCGACGAGAGGCCAACAAGCGCCGCCGCCACTCCCTTCCGTTATAAGATTTGTCGCATTGTATAATAGTGCAGAATACTACACTACGCTAACCATCCAAAGTAATGGAATAACGAGGTTAAACGCGGCTCAGCCATTCTGGGCAGACACCTCCGCTTACCCACAAAGGCAGCTAATTACAGAGGATATCAGTCGGCGCCCCACGCCGACTAAAACAGAAGTCCCAACCCCGCAGGAAGGAGTCTGAGAGGAGCGTTATACAAAGCGTAGGGCAGTGACAGACAGCCCGACCGTCCTCGGTCACAGCAGGGGTTCTGCGCACCGGCTGGAAGCGTTAGATTGTACGCGGACAGCCAGAACAAGTCGGTACTAATCCAGTCACCGTGCACCCGTGGAGTAAGCGCTGTTCGTAGACACCGCAGTGCAGAAACCTGCATCAGTTTCACCCGTGAGGAGTTCATCATGTGTGAAATGAATCACGTTGGATACATAAGACCCGGATTATCACAAATGTCCTGAGCGCTGGGGGTCTGTCCGAGTCCTACAGTCCAGTTAGCGCTCACGCACATGTGACTCTCCGGCAGCACACGGACCCATTATAGCCTACATGGCTGCAGTCACGCTGATGTGTGAGGGGATCGCTGAGTCCTATCCTCACCATGTCACACAGATGGCATCTGTGTCCTGCAGAGATCCCCGGGCACATGCTTGTCCAGCTCTAAGTTAGGCTGGCTGCACACGGGCACAGTTGCATTGCAGAATCCGAAGCGGGCGCCCGCCTCCAGATTCCACAGCAAATACAGCCCATAGCATGCTACGGAAAAACGCCCTTTCCTCTACATCAGCAGAAATCAATTGCGATTTTCCGCTCACGGAGGTAAAATCACAGCATATTTTATTTTTGCACAAATTGAAGTCAATGGAAGCCATCCGCTCCTCGGCCTTTCCCCATTGACATCACGGAAAGGACGCGGATTCCGCGTCATACCTAGGCGATGACACTGGAAAAGCGCAGATTTAAAAAAGTTTTTTTAAGCTGTACTGCGCATGTCCGACAGCTCACCGTGCAGACCATCCGCAGTACAGAGAAGATGAAAGAAAATCAGGTGCGTACGGATGCGCCCAGGACCCCTGTCCGTCAGCTGCTCACTGGACTAGGATGCAGAAACCTCTCTTCACACTACAGTGGTCAGACTTGGTATTACAGGCAAAGTTCCAAGAGAGGTGAATAGGAGACAGCTGCAATACCAAGCCTGACCACTGTAATAAAAATGGAGCTACTTGCTTCCTGCAGAAGAAAGCTCAGTGCAAGGGTCCAAAGAACAGCTGATCACTAAGGACCCCCGCCAATCTACTACCGATGATGTATCCTGCAATAGTTTACAACCGGATACCCCCCTCTAAGGTCGTTGTTGAAAGTTCCTCATTGGACCTTCAGCTATACATCACTGCACTTACATAGGACTGCACATATGTAGCGCTCGTGCAAATTTATCCACGGATGAAATGTGTGACAGCTGGCGGGCAAACTACTGGCACCCTCAGGGATCCCACAGGTGGCACGCAAGCCTGCCAGGTGATGGGAGCAAGCACGACCACCAGTTCATCCACCGCGGACTGTCAGGCGATGTCCAGCAGTGAATGGCGCGGTGGGCGCACACAGCGCCACTTGTTAGGCTGTGCCATTCTCATGATCCCTGGTATCTGCATTGAACATCGTCCATTACCACATGGCACCCCAGTGCCACTGATCACTGACCCCACCACCACCAGGGCCCAGCTACCTCTCACCACCACTCCACCTGGGCCCGGCTGTCTTAACTCTTCCCCCAACCCACTAGGGCCCAGCCACCTCTTACCTACCCCCCCACCAGCTCACAAGGGCCCGGCCGCCTCTCATCGGCCACCAAGCAGCCCACCAGGGCCCGACTGCCTCTCACCTACTCCACCCCAGGTCTGTCCACATCTCACCACGTCCCATCAGGGCCCGCCCACTTCTCACCTCCCCCCCAACCAGCCCACTAGGGTCCGGTGGCCTCTCACCTCCCCCCCGACTAGCCCATCAGGGTCTGACCGCCTCTCACCTCAGGGGCCCGACCGCTTCACTTTACCCCCTCCCCCCACGACCAAAGGTCGGCCGCCTCTCCCCTCCCACTAGGGCCCGGCCGTCTTAACTCCCCAGCCCACTAGGGCCCGGCCGTCTTAACTCCCCAGCTCACTAGGGCCCAGCCGCCTGTCCCCTCCCCCCACCAAGGCCCGGCCGCCTCTCACCTCCTCCTTGGCCGCGCGGCTTCCCTTCCTCTCGTTCTGCAGCAGCAGCCGGTAGCTGAACTCGGCGCAGCTCTCCTCCGTCGGATCGCTCAGCGCCAACTCCAGCCGGACGGTGTTCCCGGGGCTCGGCCTCCCGTCCTCCGCCTTGCTGTTGGCCGGACACGCCGCGGCCTCCCGGGCTGTCGTGGAGGATGTGGCGGCTTCCCGTTGCGGCCGCGGTAGAGGGGCCTGCGGAGGAGGAGGAGGCCGCTGCTGCATTCCGGGGAGCGCTGGACGAGCCGCCTGCAAGCGCTGACCGGCCGCCGGGCTCGGAGGATTCCGCTGCTGCTCCACTATCAGGCTTCCTATAGTCTCGCGTGGTTTCACGGGTGACAGACTAACAAATGGCACCCTGCGCGGCTCCGCCATTCTTTACCCACACGGGCAACTCCTGCCGGACCACCGAGCTTAGAGACTCCCGCTTAGCTTCTTCCGTATTCCAAGGCCGTGCGGCCGGGCCGCTGGTGACGGCACCTCCCCCTATGTCCTGCTGGCCGCCACCAGCTCCCTTCTATGAACTATTCTACGCGTCGCCGCCATCTTGGCCCCCACATAAATAATAACAAGGCCGCTCTCCAACGCGCATGCGTCTGGAGGTCGCCGAGGATGGGCGTGAGCTGGGCGTCGTCACGTGGCTCCTTCTCCTCGTTTTGCATTTGTTTGGACGTGCTGACGGAAAGTTACGCTGCTTCGTGACGTAGAGAGCGCGTGCGTCGCTATAGCAACGAGGACGCTGCGTACTCCGCATCTGGAAGTGCAGTGAAAACGGCTTCTGACAGATGTGGAAGTGGAGCTGTGCACTGTCATGGCGCTCGTACTGGTCAGCGTGACCTTACACTGCTCACTATAGCATGTATAACCCCTGTAAGGTTACTCTCACACAGGTGCTTGTAAAAACACTGCATTTTCAGCTGCGTTGACATGCTTTTTTTACTGCGTTTTCAGCACAGTTAGGCCGGCAGCACACGAGCGTGACGGGCTCCGCCGCGGAATATTTCCCGGCGAAGCCCGTCACGGCGCCCCCCAGAGACCCCATACTTACCAGCGGATCCAGCGTTTTCGCTCCCGCATGACGCTTCCCCGCCCACCGCCGCCGCGTCACATGATGCGGTAGGTGGGAAAGCGTTTTCACGCTATCTTCCGCTGTGTTACAGCGGGAGATAGCGTGTACGGACGGCTTCCATTGACTGCAATGGAAGCCGTCAGCGCGTACGCCCGCGGCAAATAGAGCATGCCGCGGGTGAGGACGGGAGATTTCACGGTGCGGAATTCCGCGGTGGAATTCCACACCGTGTGCCCTGAGCTATTAGGTTCAACAGAACCTAATAGCTGCGGGCAACGCAGCGGATTTTCGCTGCGAATTACGCGGCGGAAATTCTTTAGTGGGAAGGAGGCCTTAGGCTGGGTTCAAACACAGGAATCCTGGCGGAAATATCGCGGTTTGGCCGCAGTGAAAAACCGTGAGTTTTCTGCCGGAAGAAGCGCTGCTTCAAAACTCGTGGCACTTAGCCGCGGGTTTTGAAGCGGCCTGGCTGCTCGCTTTTCCGCTGTGGCCGGCGCTCCCATAGAGGAGAGCAGCGGAAGAAGAAAAAAATGAACATGCTGCAGCCGGGGAATGCGCCGGCTTTGCCGCGGCACATTCGCCGTCCCGTGTGGACGAGATTTATCTAAGTAGCACTAGCTAGGGCCCGTCGCACAGCCGAATATCCAACTTGCACTAGCTAGGGCCCGTCATACAGTCGATAACCAAGCAGCACTACCTAGGACCCGTCATAAGGCCGATGGGCCCTAGCAAGTGCTGCTTGGTTGTCTTACAGCCATATATCCAACTAGCACTAGTTAGGGCCCGTCACACAGCCCATAACCAAGTAGCACTAGCTAGGACCCGTTACACAGACGTATATCCAAGTAGCACTAGCTAGGGCCCATCACGGAGCCATATATCCAACTAGCACTAGCTAGGGCCCGTGACACAGCCGTATATCCAAGTAGCACTAGCTAGGGCCCATCACGGAGCCATATATCCAACTAGCACTAGCTAGGGCCCGTGACACAGCCGTATATCCAAGTAGCACTAGTTAGGGCCCATCACACAGCGGTATATCCAAGTAGCACTAGTTAGGGCCCATCACACAGCGGTATATCCAAGTAGCACTAGCTAGACTCCGTCTCACAACCGTATATCCAAGTAGCACCAGCTGGGGCACATCACACAGCCGATAACCAAGTAGCACTAGCTGGGGCCCGTCACACAGTCGTATATCCAACTAGCACTAGCTGAGGCCTGTCACACAACCGTATATCCAAGTAGCAGTAGCTTGGGCCCGTCACACAGCCAATATCCAAGTAGCACTAGCTGGGGCCCATCACACCGTCGATAATCAAGTAGCACTAGCTGAGGCCCATCACACAGCCGTATATCCAAATAGCACTAGCTGGGGCCCGTCACACAACCATATATCCAAATAGCACTAGCTACTTTACTAGGATCTTTCTACGTTACCTTTTGCGTGCACAAATCATGCACATTTGCACATACGAAAAAAATTGCATCCCCGCTACTCTACGTTGAAATAGCTAAATATCCTAATTAGTTTTATATGTTCCATTTCTCTGCACAAATGCGCAGAAAAATAGAACATGCTGCATTTTTATTTGTGTTGTGGAATTGCACACACAAAATATCTGCTGGTTTCAATAATGACTTATGAAAAACCCTATGAACCCTCCATGTAGCTGGTAAATCAAGTTCATAAGCAAGCGGGTTTACTACACACGTGATGACAAAGGGACCCATTTAACGCGGCGCCAGTTTCAAAGACGGAAGCTTCAATTTGAGATTTCTAGAAGACAAATATACCTTCTGTTCCATCCTGCAAGGTTCACATACTGACAGACTCTTCCCACTACGCAACTGCATATGAGCCCCCGTTGCTTCCAGGTTCTTCTGTACTTCTTTCCATAGCCCCTGCAGCGCATCTGTGGCGACATCAGCTGCAGGACAGGCAGACGGCACAGAAATAGCTGTAAGGAAGCGAGGATGCTGATCATATACGCAAAGGAATGGAGATACCCGAGTGGAAGAACAAGTATGGTTGTTTAGCACAAACTCTGCCAGCGGTAGGAATTCTGCCCACTGATGAGCCTTCTCGCTAGCAAACAACCGTAAATATTGCACTAAATCCTGGTTCTTCCGCTCAGTCTGACCATTAGTTTGCGGGTGGAATGCTGATGAGAAGGAAAGCAACGTTCCCAGGTTTCTACAGAAGGCTCGCCAAAATTGTGCAACAAACTGAACACAGCAATTAGATACAATGTTCTCGGGAACCCCATGTAGACGAATGATTTCTTTTACAAAAATCTTGGAAAATTCTATCGCAGAAAGTAGCTTCTTTAACACCACGAAATGTGCCATCTTAGAGAAACGGTCTACAACAACTAGGATAGTGGTGAACTTCTGAGACTCAGGTAGATCGGTGATAAAATCTACCGATAAATGCGACCACGGACGAGAGGCCCCTCCGGACGCCGCCGCAGACTTTTACTGCGTGCACAGACAGAGCATCCCTTAACAAAGTCGCGGATCTCCCGAGACATGCCTGGCCACCAGTAGTGTCTAGAACAAAGATTCAGAGTCCCCTGAACCCCCGGATGGCCTGCGAGAACAGATGAGTGAGACTTTTCAATGACTCTGAGACGCAAGGACTCTGGCACAAACCATCTGCCCTCCGGTACCCCTGAGGGTGCATCCTGCTGACAATTTTGTAGATGAGGAACGAGATCAGATTCTACAGTTGCCACCAACACCCCAGGTGCCAAGATATTCTCGGGAGCCACTGTCTCACTTTCCGGTGAGCCTTCATGTTCTTCTCCCCTGGAATATATGTAACGACGAGGTTAAACCTGGCGAAAAACAATGCCCACCTGGCCTGACGAGCTGTGAGTCTCTTAGCATTGGTGAGATATACCAAGTTTTTATGATCAGTATACACGGTAATGGGATGCCCTGCCCCCTCAAGATGGTGACGCCACTCTTCTAGAGACCATTTAATCGCCAATAACTCACGATTACCCATGTCGTAGTTACATTCCGCCGAACTGAACTTCTGTGAGAAGAACGCACATGGGCTATACTCATCTCCCGCTGATTTCCTGAGACAGTACAGCCCCCTCCCCCCTCCCCCCCACCTAAGATGCATCAACCTCAATGAAGAATGGTCGGCGCGCGTCAGGCTGTACTAGCACCGGGGCAACAGTAAACGCCCTTTTGAGATGACTAAAAGCCTCTAGGGCCTCTGACAACCATCTTACCAAGTCAGCACCCTTTTGTTAAGCTCGGTCAGGGGTTGATCAATAACAGAATAATTCTTGATGAATCTATAGTAGAAATTTGCAAAACCTAAAAACCGCTGGAGAGCTTTCAGGTTATCTGGTCTGACCCATTGGGAGATTGCTGCCACTTTATCAGACTCCATTTGAATCTCCATGGGCGAAATCACAGAACCAAGGAAAGACACTTGTTTAGTACCAAAAATACATTTCTCCAACTTGACAAAAAGTTGGTACTCACACAAATGGCTCAGAACCAGCCTCAGGTGCCACAAATGTGAATCCCAGTCTGGGAAGTACACAAGAATGTCATCGAGATATAGGACCAAAAGTACCCCCAGGAAGTCATGGAAGACCGCGTTCATAAATCCCTGGAACACAGTGGGGGCATTACAAAGTCCGAATGGCATGACCAAACATTTAAAATGTCCGAACGAGGTGTTGAACGCGGTCTTCCACTCATCTCCCTTTCGGATGCAAATTAAATTGTAAGCCCCCCTTAAGTCCAATTTGGAAAACCAGTGGGCATTTATTATCTATCATTCACATGCAGCGTGGCTTTAAGACTCCAGGGGGAGCCCAGGGTGGCAGTACCAATGTGGTTCACTGTTGGAAATGCAGGGCAACCCGCCAAATTATCATGGCGTCATTAATAGGTTGCTGGTCTGCATGGTGAACTACATATATCAGAATGGTCTGGCACCCTGTATCCACTATGTGTGGGAGTATATGCCAAGCAGCCACCCCCCTCATTATCAAGAGGCAGTGTGAGTAGTTGTCTTATCGGTGTCCTGCACAGGTGTTATTCGCTCCTCCATTTGGTAGTCAGCTACCTGCATGGTGAGAGGATGCATCTATATGCACTCCTCACTCAGTAAGTAACGGCCGTTTTCTGTGAGGAATCAGGGGCAAGAAGCACTGGTTCTTCACTGTGATTTTATTCAAAGCCCAATAATCCACACAAGGCCTCAATGTCCCATCCTTCTTCTCTACAAAGAAGAGACCTGCCCCAGCAGGGGAACTGGACAGCCTGATATGTCGTTTGGCCAGAGACTCTGAGATATAGGACTTAAGGGCTTCGTGCTCACGCCCAGACAAATTAAAAATGGCTCCCTTAGGGATGGGACTGTCGGGGATCAAATCAATACTACAGTCCCACTCCCTATGGGGAGGCAAAGTCTTAGACAGTTTCTTGGGAAATACATCATGAAAATCAGACAAATACTCAGGAATAAGTATGGTATCTGCTGAACACAAGGATATAGTAGCTAAGTGACTATGACAGGACAACCCCCAATGTGTCAATTCCTGAGTGGACCAATTAAATCGGGGATTGTGCAATGGCAACCAGGGCATACCAAGCACTACATCAACAGACATCCTTTCCATTACCAAGAACGACAGATTCTCAGAATGGAAAACACCCACAGTGATCTGTAACATGGGAGTCCTCCATTGTACCACCCCTGCAGACAGTGGGGTAGAATCAATACTAGTGAAGCGTATGGGAATCTTTAACGCCGAGAATTCAGTCATCAGAGGTCTGACAAAACTTAAACTAATCAAATTGGTGGCAGCACCCGAATCGATAAAAGCTTGACCGGACCGAGTGAAATTCCGGAAGCCAATCTGACAAGGCACCAACAACTTAGGGAGTACCTGTGATCCTAGGCGATCCTCCCAAAAATCACCTAGGATCTGAAGTTTTCCGCCTGTTCAGACTGATGTTGTAGACTCTTCTGAGGACAGGTCGCTACACAATGTCCGGCTTTCCCACAAAAGAGGCAGAGGCGATGAGTCATCCGGAACCGTCACCGTTCCTCGGGACTTAGGTGATCCACTTCCATAGGCTCGGCACCAGAAGTTGGCATGGGAGAAGCAGGAGCTGGTCTGCCGGATTCCCTAGCCTTATGGGCCTGACATTCCTCTTTTCTAGATCTTAGCCTCCTGTCAGCTTTGACCGCCAATTCCATCGCATCATTGAGTGTCACGGGAGCGGGATGAGAAATGAGTAGATCCTTGACCGCGTCAGAAAGACCCAACAAAAACACATCTTTAAGGACGCTATCATTCTAAGAGGTTTCACCTGCATACAGTCTAAATTTAGAGCAATAGTCCTCTACCCACTGCTGCCCCTGACATAGACATGAGATGGGATACCGCCAACCCCGCATGGTCCAGCTCATCAAAAATACCTCCAAATTCCCGAAAAAACAACTGACTGCAGGCAAGCCGAACTCTCAGGTAAGAAGTAGGCCCATGTCTGGGGGAAACCCCGAAGTAAGGATATAATCAATCCAATTTTCTGGGATTCTGAGCCGGAGGAGCGGGGCCACATCCGAAAATACAATGTACATGCCTGCTGAAAACAAAAAACTTTCTCCTCTCCCCTGAAAATACCTCAGGAAGCGGATACTTGGGCTCAGAAATAGAAGGGGCGGGAGAAACATTCACTAACTCCCGCTGCTCCTGGGCCACCATACGACTGGACAGGTTTTGGATCACGACCACTAAATCCTGCAACTGACTTGCGAGGGTACTCATGGCCTCCATTGCAGAGCAATTTTGAGGGCCAGTTATTATGTTATGGTATACTACCCTTGATACGCCAGCCTGGGGGCCCTAGATCTCACCCATAACCCCTGTCCCTGCCTGCTTGCCTCCCCTCCTTGCTAACCCCAGGCGGGCAACTGGGCAGCGGTCCCTACTCTCACTAGGGACCGAAAAGGGAAGCTGGCATACCTGGATGGAAAGGGTAGAATACCGACAGAAAAGGCAGATGTAAATAACCAACACGAACAATACTAAGCAGAACTGAGGCAGATGGAAAACCTGGCGGACAATAGCAAAGTACATCCGACAAGATGACAGAGGCAGGAGATCAACAGAGGCAGACTAGCTAGCACACTGAGGGAAACCAAAAACTGGCAATGATTGCCAGTCTCTGCCTGACCTTTAAACAAAAGCCTCCGCCCAGGGGCTGAGAGAGGAAGACAGCCAACTCCCAACAGACCATAATAAAAAGGAGCTCGTGCACGGTAGCTGCACTCACAGGTGCATGTGCGCACGGCGACGCGCACCACCAGCACACCGCTGGCCAGACACCCGCACCCCCAGCAGCCGGACAACAAGCTGGGGGGACACGCCCCAACCGCAGGACCCCACACACTGCCGCCCCGGGAGGACCAGCAACCGACGCATGGTAACAGAATTATTTCAACCAAAATGATTGTCAAACAGAGGGTTTTAGTCAACCAATGACACGTCATCATCATCTGGAAAGAAGTCCTACAATAGTGAGACTAAAAATGGTTCTTACAAAGGAGCATTCAAATAATGTTCCCAGAATAATTGCCTGATTTGGCCTAGTGTTACTCAACTATATGGGCGGTAATGGCCAATATGGATAAAAAGTTTATATTTGTGTTGGCAAAACAATTGTTCACCAGGCATTTGTTCATCCAACAGCTGTGCAATTATGAACCTGATCATCAATTATCAATCAGTTATCAACTTTCACATCGTCTGATGTTAAGGGCCACCTTAAAGCCTATGGACACCTTTGGAGGGCAATTTTTTCACTTATGTGCATATATTTTAGTCTGACAATCATTTTTTAAATACGGTGTAATTAAAAATTTGCACCATTTGTTTCTACAGCTTTTACATATCACTGCAGTCTCCGCCTCTGGATTCCACAGCAAATACCACCCATAGTATGCTATGGAAAAGTGATTTTCCCGCAGATGAAAAATTGCAGCATGCTCAATTTTTGTGCGGATTCCGCACGGATGGCTTTCATTGAACTCAATAGATGCCGGCTGATCCGCGGCCCTTCCGCAATTGACACTGAGGAAAGGTCGCGGGTTTTGGAAAGGAAGAAATAAAAAAAAAAATCTGTACCGCTCATGTCCGATGGCGAGCCGTGCGAACCATCCGAAAATACAAATGAATTATTCCCAGAGTGAGCGCGAAGCAGGTAAGTGAAAAACTGACCCTTTTATGTGCAATGTTTACTGACGTTTTCATGCTTGTGCAATGTGTGTATGTTTTGCGCTAAAAACGTGAAATTTGCATTAGATTTACAGTGGTTTTTCACTCACTTGGAAAATCGAAAGGTCACCCAAATTATGTAATTAACCTCTTAAGGACCAGCATGTTTTGGTCCTAAAGGACTAGACACTTTAGGGGTTTTTCCTTCTTCAGCTACCAAAATAATTTTTGCTGTGTTTTTTGTCTAGTGACATATAGGGATATTTTTTATATCCTTTTTTCACTGAAAGCCTTTTTTTCTGTTGATTATTTTTTTATAGGTATAAAAAGCTGAAAAAAGTATATATATATTTTTTATTTATATTTGTTTATTTTTAAAATTAGTATATCTACACTAAAATAAAGTACAGGAATGGGTTCCTCATTTTGTTTCAGACATTTTAATATATAAATTGTATATTTTTGGGATTATAGGGAGTATATGGAAATGGTTTTGGTTGGTGTCGGCGGTGGTTCATTTTCTTTTTTTTTTTTTTTTTGTATATATATATTTTTGTAACAATTTTTGTAACATCTATGTCCCCCATGATGTCCTATAAGACCCTTGGGGTCTATTCACATTGTCTTTTTTTTGTTAAATTTCACATTTTTCAACTCTTGCTGGAGCATACATAGTAGCGACATCCATAGGAGCCCCAGTAACAGGGTAAAACATTCCCCTGTAGTGACTAACAGAGCTGATACAGGTCTGCTAAGACCCTGCAGCTCTGTTGTGGTATTCGGCACCCAGAGGTCAAGTATTGCCGTGTCGAATACCAGAAGTAAAACTCTTTCTATTCCTCAGCTGTGACTAACAGCCAAGAACATGATCTGCTCCTGCTAGATTGCAGGAGCTTTAACCCTTTGCAATCCAATTTTGGATTCAGGGTTTCCTAGGGGGCTTTCTCTTTCTGCCATTATACAATGGCGCCATCTGCTGGCTAGAGCCAGTGCTGCGGTATGGGACATGCTGGAGAGGCCCCTGACAACAGAGTGGCCACTAATCTACAGTAAGAATACTCTGACGGACGTCTTCCGACATCAGAGCTGTACAGCCTTCAATCAGAATGTCTTCAGACATCAGACAGTGGATTGGAAAGGGTTAATCCTGCACAGGATTAAAGCCCAGGATCAAGCGCTTTAAATTTCCTCAACCCACAAAAAACATCCATAACAAGGTCATATGAGCATGGGAACACCATTTTTTATTGCTTTTCTGAGCATAGAGAATTTTCTAATGCTTGTAGTGAGCTTTTCAGTGTTATGTTTAGGACTTCAGAAAATAAGCTAATTTTTGAAGTCAGTTCTACTGGCCTGGCTAGTCTCCCTGTAAGGTCTTACCAGAGCTGCATTGAAGCCCAGGTGTAGTAGCCAAGCTGGACTGGAGAGTAGTTGGGAGGAAGCCAGGTCGTTAGCAGGTGGTCACACTTGCAGTACAGAGGATGAGGCAGGAATCGTAGTCAAGTGGAAGCTGGATCATTAGCAGGTGGTCATAGTTGTAGTAGCAGTGGAGCTTGATTATAGGCTGAGAGCTCAATAATCACACACTGAAGAAGTGGCAGGACTAGGCTTATATAGGAAGTGCAATCAGGAACAGGGGCGGGGTCAGGACCAGGTGGCAGGAACTAGGTAACTGGGAAATACAGAACAAGGCTAGGTTTTCAGCAAGGGAACTGTCCAAGTCCAGGCTAGGTTTTTAGCAAGGGAACTGTCCATAGCTTAGCAGAGAGAGTGGTGTTGAGCATTGTTGTAGGTGAACTCTGCTGTTGGCAAATAATCCACCCAGCCATCTTGTAGATGGGAGATAAAGCCAGATTGGTTCATTCCGTGGCCATTAGACTGCGGATGAAAGGCAGAGGAGAGATTTATGATAATTCCCAGAGCAGTGCAGAAATGTCTCCAGAACCTCGAGGTAAATTGGACTCCTCTGTCAGAGACCATATCATCCCAAATTCCATGTAATCGGAAAACTTCACAGATCATTATCTCTGCTGTGTGCTCAGTGGTGGGAATCTTTTCTATGGGGGTGAGGTGGGCGATCCACCGCCACAAGGACAGTAGTCATCCCTTTTGAGGAAGCAGATCCATTATAAAATCCATGGATATAGATCCCCAGGGTCTGTATGGAACTGGAAGGGGCTATAGCAGGCCCAGACGAGATTCCAGCGTCTTGTTGCAAGCACATACCCCGCAAGAGATGACATACTTCTTCACAACCCTCCTGCAGTCAGGCCACCAGAAAGAACTAAGTAGAAGTTATGAAGTCTTTGTGGCCCCCAGGTGACCAGCCAGCTTGGAATTGTGGACTAGATTAAGGATTTCGAGTCGAGCAGTATCAGAAACATACAGTTGGTGTTCTCGCCTCCAAAGCCCTTCTTAGAAAGATGACTCAAGAACTGGTCCTTTTTGTATCCTCCCTTAAGCTTTGTTAGGGTGTCTTCAGAGTGTAAGATGCCCCCCAAATTTTTTGGGGACAGAATTGTGTCGTCTGTATTTGCCCTCTCTTCAGACTCTGTACTTATCCTGGACAATGCATCTGCCTTGCCATTTCGGGCACCAGGGCGGTAGGACACAATGAACTTAAACCTGGAGAACAAGGTCCATCGTGCTGGTATGGCAGATAACCTCTTGGCAGTGTGGAGGAACTCTACATTTTTATGGTCAGTGAGAACTATCACTGGATGATAGATTTCTTCCAAGAGGTGTTTCCACACGATGAAAGCCACTTTGATGGCCACAAGCTTCTTGTTCCCCACATCATAGTTTTTTCTCAGCGGCTGATAACGTGTAGGATAGAAATGCGCAAGGGTGTAGTTGCATCTTATCTTCCATGCGCTGTTACAAAATGGCTCCCACTGTGGAGTCAGAGGCGTCCACCTCCACGACAAAAAGCAACTCTGGGTTTGGGTGGATCAGTTAAATAGTCTTTAGGTTTTTTTTGTGCCTCTGTGGACCAGGAAAACGTGTGAGGGAGGTGATGGGAGAGATGACTTTTGAGAAGTTCCTGATAAACTTTCTGTAGAAATTGGCGAAACCAATCAGACACTGTACTTCCTTCAGACTTTTAGGAATGGGCCAATCCAGGACAGCTTTAATCTTGCTGGGATCCATACTTAAGCCCTCTAGGGAGATGATATATCCCAAGAATTGTATTTGGGTCTGGTCAAACTTACATTTCTCTAACTTGATGTAGAGGTTATTCTTTTGAAAACATTTCAAGACCACCCGAATGTGTCCGTGATGTTCCTCCAAATTGTCAGAGAACTTGAGTATGTCATTGAGATATCCCACCACAAATTAATCCAACAGGTCTCAAAACACATCGTTGATAAAGTGCTGGAAGGTAGCAGGAGCATTGCAAAGACCGAACGGCATCACTAGGGATTCAAAGTGTCCATATGTTGTCCTGATGGTTGTCTTACACTCGTCTCCCGACTGGATCTGCACTAGATTGTATGCTCCTCTGAGGTTCAGTTTCGTAAAGACCTTGGCTACTCAAAGCCTCTCCAGCAGTTCTGGAATTAACAGGAGAGGGTAGCGATTCTTAATGGTGATCTTGTTTAGCTCCCAGTAGTTGATGCACGTCCGAAGAGTCGAATCATTCTTTTTAAAAAGAAAATGGATGCTCCTGCCAAAGAGGAAGAAGGCCAGATTAAACCCTTCTATAGATTTTCATCCAGATGTTCCCAAAGAGCCCTTAACTCAGGTTTGGTTCGGTTGAAGAAATGCCAAAAGGGAATAGAAGATCCCGGGAGCAGCTCAATAGGACAGTCATAGGGACAGCGAGTTGGCAGCTGGTCAGCCTTCTTCTTACTGCAAACATCCTTGAACATCTAGTAGTGTACTTGTAATTTCTCTAAGTTCTGTTGCTCATCTTCAAGGTCCTGTACTGGTTTAAGGGTGTATGGTCCCAATTGGCAGTTTCCCTTACAGTATTCTGAAGGCAATGGTCCTGGTTTCCCAGTTGATAGCGGGATTATGGGTAGAAAATCCGGGGATCCCGAGAATCACTGGAAACTTAGGGGATAAGATGAGCTGAAAGCTGATTGTCTCGTGGTGGTCAGGGTTCATGTGGAACTCGAATTCATTTGTCTCCTGTGTGACAGGGCCAGAAGACAAGGGTGACACATCCGCATTTTCCATATCTATCGGTATGGCCAGAGTCTGGTTGTAATGTCTTTGTCATGAGCGAACTTTAAGTCCATGAAGTTTCCCCCAGCTCCCAAGTCCAACATCGCTGACCACTGTGTCTTCTGATCGCCCATTACAATCTCGATTGGGAGGACAAAATGTTGGATTGAGGGAAGGTTTTGTACACTGTCCTGAATTACTGGTACAGAGGTGTGTTGGAGGGCATCCCCTTGTTTCATGATTGCTGGATTGGCCATTGGCTTGGTGTGGGCCAAGGCGACAGTCCTTTGGGTCTTGCTTGGACAGTTTAGGGCATAATATCCCGAGTTCCCACAGTAAAGGCACAGATTTCAGGCCAGCGCCTTTCTTTTTCCATGATAGAGAGAGGTCCACGGATGACGTCCACCTGCATGAGTTTGTAGGCGGCTTTAGTCCTTGGGTGGGAAATAAATATGGGTTGACTAAAAGAGTACAGGGTGCTGGTACCTGAACCCCACAATCTCTCCCTTCACCGCTCAGAAAGTCTCTGGTCAATCCGGATGTATAACTGGATGAAGTCCTCCAGGTTATCGGGAGTCTCCACTCTGGCAAGTTTGTTTTTTACCCACTCAGATAATCCCCGGCAAAATTGGCACTGTTGTGCAGCAGGATTCCACATGGTATTATTGGCCCAGCGACAAAATTCTGCCGTATGTTCTGCAACAGAACGTCGCTTTTGTCGTAGGCTATGCAACCTCCCTTCAGCCATGGCACAGTGGCTTGAATCATCAAAAATTTGTCCCATAGCGGCCGTGAAAGCATTGAGGCTGTCAAAGAGATTACTGTTGGTCTCAACGTATGGCAAGGCCCAGGCAAGCACCTCATCAGTGAGGAGGTTATAATAAAAAGAAAAAAAAACAACAACTTTTTCCGGTCACTTGTAAACAATGTGGGCTGTATTTGGAAATAAATCCGGCATTGATTTAAGAAACCCCGATATTGGCGATAGTCATCTGCAAATTTCACTGGCAACAGTATACAGACATCTGGCGAAGAGTTGCGCATCTCCAAGAACTGTCTCTGTAGCCCCTCAATTTCCTGTTGCATAGCAACAACCTTCTCTTGGTAGGAGGCACAGAATTTCTGAAGTTCTGTGACTTGTTTCCTGAGTGTGGTCACTACAGACTCCATTTTTGGGTGTGATTATTTTGTAAGGTCTTACCAGCGCTGGATTGGAGCCCAGGTGTAGTAGCCAAGCTGGACTTGAGAGTAATCACCAGATTGCTTTCCTCTGTTTGCCCCACCACCTACGCTAGTGACCCTCTTCCCTCACACCTCTCTCTGGTGGTCACCTCCCACCTCACCACCATAATTCAACCTCTCTCTGACCTCTGCCATCTTTCATCCTTCATTTAAATATGCTACACAACCCCTATTGGACAAACCATCAGGAGTTTTGGCTTTCAGTACTATCTCTATGCTGACAACACCCAATACACCTCGTCCCGTCACATCACAGCAACAGTCCTCCAGAACCCTACCAACTGTCTGTCCACTGTCTCTAACACTATGTCCTCTCTTTTCCTAAAACTGAACCTCTCAAAAACTGACCTACTACTGTTTCTGCCCTGCAGTGTCAGACTGCTGTATCCATGTTTCTGTGAGAGCTAGTAGATTTATTAGAGATTTAGTAGTAAAAAAGGTTGTGGATGGTGGGGAGTTTATTGCATGCTGACTGGCAGTTCCAGAGCGCACATTTAAAAGAGTCAGTAAAGGGTATGCATGGGCTAGCAGTTGGGCTTGAAGGGTGTCAAAGGAAGGCAGCTAAGTGATTATTGGAGCAGCGGAGGGAGGATCAGGATTGGAAAAGATATCCTCAGCTGCTAGTAGCAGCAGGATAGCGAGGGTGAGCAGATGGTTGGGAGATTTATGAGGGAGGCTGTTATGTTTCTCAGTGGCATTAGGGAGTTTAAAGCTTAGTAAGAAAGTAAAGAGTGCATGTGAACGGTGCAAGGGTGAAGATAGGAGAGAGGGGTTGATGTGAGCAGAGTGCAAGAGAGGTTGGCTTTGGAAATAGGTTCTAAAGCTAACAGCAAAGATGTGGATAAAGGTAACAGCATTAGTCATAGTTGTGAAGCGCAAGGCATTAAGGCAGAGTTTGTGACCTACCTGTCTCCTGCCCTGTCAAACTGCCATTTCCAACTGCGTGAAAAACTTGATTCAGCTCACACTTCATACAGCTCACTCGCATGGCTATGATGGTAATACTGATTTTATTATATAGTTTCGGATACAACAAGGATACAGCTGGGAGTGGCTACTTAGATTACATTAACTAGGCAGCTGGAGTTAGCATTGCATAGCTAGTAGAGATGAGCGAACGTACTCGGATAGGCACTACTCGTCCGAGTAATGTGCCTTATCCGAGTACCGCTGTGTTCGTGCTCAAAGATTCGGGACGCGCTGCGGAGCGGGGAGCTGCAGGGGAGAGCCGGGAGGAACGGAGGGGAGATCTTTCTCTCCTTCTCTCCCGCCCGCTCTGCCCCGCTCCCCGCTGCGACTCACCTGTCAGCAGCGGAGCGCCCCGAATCTTTGAGCACGAACACAGCGGTACTCGGATAAGGCACATTACTCGGACGAGTAGTGCCTATCCGAGTACGTTCGCTCATCTCTAATAGCTAGTGAAAGGGGTGGAATTTATTGCTCTCCTTAGATAAAGCAAACATCTCCAACAAGGCTAAGTTAAAATGCTAATGGGGAAGGAAGATGGCAGAAATTACTAAAAAGCAAAGTTTATGCAGGAAGACGTACCGTATACAAAACAGATTAAAAATGCAGTAAGCACAGGTCAAACAGCAGCACAGAGGAGTTTAGCAGAGTAGGTTCAGCTTGGGATAATGCAGGAAGACGTACCATACACAAAACAGAATAAAAATGCAGTAAGCATAGTTCAAACAGCAGCACAGAGGAGTTAAGCAGTAGTTTAGTAGAGTAGGTTATTTTATAACATTTCAGTTCAGATTTGAAGTCCCATGTTGTAACCGGAGTGGATTGGTAGAGTGGTCAGGGAAGTCAGAGATCGGTACACAGGTAGGTATATCAGGTATTTTATAGTAATAATATATGTATTCTATTGTATATATATCTTGTCATATGTTTCTCACATCAGCCTATGCATGGCACATACTCCCACACATCTTTCCCAGGCTTAGGAATGTCCTGAGATAATGGTTTCAGACCCCCTCCATTCGGAGAGAAGCTACTAGAACAATGAGCACAGAATGTCTATTCTAATTTTGTTTCCTAGAAATCACTTGTTTAGTAGTAGCACACACCTTAAGGCGTTAACATGTGTTAGTCATTACAAATTAAGCCAATCATGAGTTCTTATGATTTCAGGGTGTGTGTACTTCTGCTGCTGTGTCATTTGGGGTATGGTTGTACTGTGATGTTATTAATAAACCAGATTCATACTGATGATTGACTAGCATTGTGTCACTGTCAGTTACTTTGCATGCGTACACTTCTTATTATAATGAATTTAGAGCAGATAGTGAAGTTAGAGGGAATATAATTTATTCCCATAACATCTGGCGCCCAATTTGGAAAGACATGTTTGGACCTGGAACAACAAGCCCAACCAACAGGCACGGGGCTTGGCTGACACAAACAATGGGGACGCTATGTGCTGAAAAATTGTTGCTAGACATCAGGTAGGTGTTATCATCGTCACTAGCGTAACCTGTTTCCAAGGCCCAATGGGGTCTTGATGGATATTTGAGAAATAGAGATGTGTGCTCTCAAGGTTATATGTGAGCAGTTTTGCTGCTGGCACAGTGGCTGTATAGACGTCTGTTCTCAGGGTTATTTTAACTATTTCGGCATTAGATTGCTAAGTAGTTGATGGTGAAAGCCAGACTATAGGTGACACTTTTTAACCATACATAATGGGTACCGCTAACTGTAAAATTGACGATGATGCAGATAACATGTTCACAGCAGGAGATAGTGCATTGTGTAGACATGTACAGAAAAAGCAAAAGATCAATGGAAATTACATAATGTTGTCACAACGGCCATATAGATGAGCAGGTACTTTGTCTAAAAGACGATACCTCAAGTTTGCAGAGGCCCGGTGAAGAATGTCTAGGCAGGTGGCTAAGAGGAAATATAGCTGACATTCAATGATGACGATTGTTACATGTGCTTTGTGTGTAAGACAAAGAAGGCCAACCCTTCTACACCATCCGAGTGTTCCGCCCTGGATGTGTCACAGATGGTGCCTCCTCCCTATTGCCCTGCCCCCAGGTGGACATGTTGCCATTGTAGCCAACAGACGTTTGCTTGCCTTGATACGTATCTAGTGTGTAGTGCTCCTAGACACTGCCCCTTACCAGCGCCCAGGCAGGCCACAACCCTGATGGTCATTTCAGTGCTAATCATGGCCCCCGCGGCCATTTTAGAATCTGCTGTAACAAAACCTTCAGCCGCCACCCAATCTCCATCTTAACTCCACAAAGGCACAGTCTGGCTTCTCATCTCCTGTATAAATACCTTTTACGTGGCATCCCAATGCTTGCACTGGTAGTAGTCTGTGACACAACCACAACATAGGCAGCACAAAACAAATTATGAGTGTTTTCTCTGAATTGCGTAGGAATATTCAGAACCCCTCCATCCTGACTGCCCCCCCCCCCCCACGACTATCTGCCTCGCAGCCTGTTAGCACCCACCCCATGCAGTTTGCCCGACATTGTGTTTAAAAAGCCCACACATATAGTTGTTGCTAAAAAGATATGGAGGGTCTTATCCGCTCCAAGGCGGGGGGAAACGGGGAAAGGGAATGCTTTTATCCTCTCATTCATGTCTCTCTATGACATGAAGCAAGTTAATGCTGAATCTGTGGAAACATTCTCATTAAAAGGTGTCTTTCATACGTGTCTAGATTATATGTTGTCTGTCTTAATGTGTTGTTTGCTGTAAAATAAGATCAGTATAGTGCTGTTGGGTGTAAGCCATAGCCGTTATACATTTTAGGTGGAAAATAAAGGGTGTTTTATGTAAAAATCAGAAATACACAACATACAGGTGACAAAGATGAAAAGAAATTAAAATTTAAATGTAATTAAAAATTCATTAAAAACATCAATATTGCAATAGCCTATATTCATAGAGAAAACCTCATTATTACAGTGGCCAAAGAATTTCAAATAGCTGATAAATAATTAAAATCCTAATGTTTTTTTTTTTTTTTAAATAATCAATCAATCAGAATATGAGTTTTGTACTCTGAGGTTCATGTGATAAATAGATATCAAATCAATATTAAAAACAACATAACGTATAAAAAATAAATATAGTGTAGAGAGAGAGAGAGAGAGAGAGAGATACATACATGTAGGTATAGGGGTTCTGCACATAGAGTGATAAAAGCAAGAAAAGGATTAGGGAGGGTTACCATAACGCCTGAGTATAATAAACCAGTATAAAGAAAAAGACCCCCGCGCTCCAGGACCAGGAAACTCCGTTACATAAATTAAATAACTTTTATTGCGACGCGTTTCAACGGTACACAGCCGTCTTTCTCAAGCATTACATACACAATCAAATACACACCTTTATATACATAAATAAATCAATCTTTACTCACTACACCCGGCTCGGATAAACGCCGCGTCCCGGCGCCATCTTGAAACCACGTGGAGTGATCCAACATACAAACCACGTGATGATGAACACGTCATCTATTTCATTCATAAAACAAACCTATTCACCACTGCTATAATCTCTATTAAAACCAAATCACATGGTCAAAAAATAGTCTTATTCCGTAAAATTGTATATTAAACAACATATCATAATTATCAGTAGATCATTATCTCTATCATATTCAAAAATTCCTTTCCATTATATACTATCAAAATATAATTATAAACATTTGTAGACTCAAACCATAAATCTATTAAATATATTTATAATTATATTTTGGTAATGGGATGCTGGCAGGCTGCGAGATCTTGCGCTAAAACATAAACATGATGTAAACAATCAATTAAGAACACAGTCAAGACTATCATCAACTCTTTAGGTCTTTTTAATAATGTTATTAATTGACCTTCATATTGCACCATAAATTATGTCTAAGAAAGAAAGAGATCATGTATATGGGACAGTAGCTTGCAGTTAAAAGAGGACCGGATATAATAAGGGACAGTATACTACAAGAAACCAAAATGTTATGTTTTACCTGTCAATCTAGAGATCGCATAAGGAGTAGGCATAACATATATAACAAAGAGAATCATGGATATCCCTAATATAAATATTATAAATGATCATACCTTCCAAATCAATTTGAAATCTAATATGCTAGACTTATATGCATAGACAGACTCGCAACACTGTACAAGGATCGCAAATTTTTAATTTCATGAAAATCATAATCAAGCGGTTATTCCCACGATCCTAAAGTCTTTTAGATATAGGCAGAAAAGGACAGGCATTCATTCATGCCTTTTGGAGTACAAGAATCCAGATGATGAATCCATGTGCTTTCTTTTTGAAGGAGCCTATGGTCAATGTTCCCTCTCTGACCAGTAGGTCTAATCAGCTCTATCTCCTTAAAACTGATGGTGTCTGGATTATTGTTATGGTATTCTCGTATATGGGTTGCCAGACTCGTGAATTCACTCAGATTAATGTTACCAACAACTCGTCCCCTTAGTTGCTTTACAGTTTTGCGAACATAATCCATAGGACATGGACATGTGACTACATAAACTACACCTGTAGATCTGAAGTTTATGAAATCCCTTATTTCATAAACTTGCTTGGTTGATGAACTAATAAATGTGGACCCCTTTTTCATAAATCTACATACTTTACATCCTAAACAAGGGAAAGATCCCTTGATGGGATTGGATACCAACCATGTACAAGGATCAGGTGTAGGTGAAAAGTGACTATGCACTAAACGGTCCTTAAGGCTTCTTTCTCTTCTGTATGTTATTGATGGCCTTTCTGTGAGGCATTCAGCTAAATCTTTATCTTCCCTTAGAATATTCCAGTATCTAGCCACTATTTCTCTTATCTGACTAGATTGCTCATCAAAAGTACAAATCATCCAAATAGTTTTATTTTCTTCCACTTTGTTTCTTACTGTCAGATCACTCCTCTTTCTCCTACATGCAAAATCACGAACGGTGCATATCGTGTCCTCTGGATATCCTCTTTGCTTAAACCTATCAGCCATATCATTGGCTTTTTGGTCAAATTCTTCATCATTAGAGCAATTCCTTCTAGCTCTCAGGAATTGCTCTTTCGCGATACCTTTCTTCAAAGCCAGAGGATGGTGGCTGTTCCAATGGAGTAGGTTATTTCAGAAAGTTGTTTTTTTGAAGATAGTAGTCTCAAGAAAGCCTAACTCCATTTTAGAGATTCGTAAATCCAAAAAGGTGATTGATTTTGGATGGATTTCTGCAGTGAAAAATAGGTCTAGGTTGTTCTTATTCAAACTGGACATAAATCCCTCAAAATCGGTTACACTTCCTGACCACAATATCAAGATATTGTCAATAACTCTTATCCACAAATCTATTTTTGATGTACAGGGTACATTAGATTCCACAAATACATGCATTTCCTCCCACCAGCCCAGGTACAAGTTTGCATAAGTGGGGGTACAAGGGCTCCCTATAGTGGTACCCCTGAGCTGGTGGAAGTACTTACCTTCAAACAAAAAATAGTTGTGTTCCAAGACATACAAAAGTAGCTGAAATACAAGATCATTATGTGTACTAAAATGTGTCCCTCTCTGACTCAAAAACTACCTTGCTGCTCTGATACCCCCAAGATGGGGAATGGAGGTATACAGAGACTCTACATCCAGGCTTACTAGCATGACATCAGCTGATACGCATGGATAATCCAAACGCTTCAGTACATTGGTGGTGTCCCTAACATATGATTCAGAAACGCTCTTTTCTCCTTAGGGAGAGCAACTATATACTATAAACTAAGTGAGGAGACTCAAATGGCCACGCACGCTCCTCTGGGTAATATGCAAATAAGGGAGATGGAATAAATCCTCCACAGTGCCACCTATTGAAAGGCAGCATTCCTTCGAGTCAAAGTGGGACTTTTTATACAAGTCTTGTTACAATGACTGGGAATCAAAAGCAAAGCCAGACTCCATGTACATACAGCTGTTTCCGGGTTATTGCCCATCATCAGTGTACAGTAGGAGTCTGGCTTTTGCTAGTGAGAGGCCTGGAACAGGGGTCAGAAACGCTTTTTTCTCCTTAGGGAGAGCAACTATATACTATAAACTAAGTGAGGAGACTCAAATGGCCACGCACGCTCCTCTGGGTAATATGCAAATAAGGGAGATGGAATAAATCCTCCACAGTGCCACCTATTGAAAGGCAGCATTCCTTCGAGTCAAAGTGGGACTTTTTATACAAGTCTTGTTACAATGACTGGGAATCAAAAGCAAAGCCAGACTCCATGTACATACAGCCTTTCAATAGGTGGCACTAACATATGATTGTAATGCTTCCACAAATGGTCTCAATATTTTATCAACATATTGGCTGACAACTTGAGTAATACTGTCTATTCCAGAAATGATTGGTCTCCCTTTTAAGGGAGATAGGCCTTTATGGACTTTTGGTAATCCATAGAATGTGGCTACCTGTGGATATCTGGGGAGTAAATACTCAAATTCTCTCTCACTTACTAAGTTCTTCTCTTTTGCTAACCATAAGATATTTCGGAGTTCTTCCAAAAATTTAGTAGAGTTGTTTTCAAGTTTTTTATAGCTAGAGGTATCCTTGAGCATACATAAACACATATCCCTCTATGTAGAGCATTCCAAGATGGCAAAATCACTTCCCTTATCGTAAGGTTTTACTATAATGCTTTTATCATTCTCAATTGATAACAAGGCCTTCTTTTCAACGTTAGATAGGTTCTGGTGATGTATTCTTTCTTCTTAGATAAAGATATCAATTCCCCATTCACTGACATTTCAAACATTTTGATGTGTGGACAAATAAGGGAGATGGAATAAATCCTCCACAGTGCCACCTATTGAAAGGCAGCATTCCTTTGAGTCAAAGTGGGACTTTTTATACAAGTCTTGTTACAATGACTGGGAATCAAAAGCAAAGCCAGACTCCATGTACATACAGCTGTTTCCGGGTTATTGCCCATCATCAGTGTACAGTAGGAGTCTGGCTTTTGCTAGTGAGAGGCCTGGGACGGGGGTCAGAAACACTCTTTTCTCCTTAGGGAGAGCAACTATATACTATAAACTAAGTGAGGAGACTCAAATGGCCACGCACGCTCCTCTGGGTAATATGCAAATAAGGGAGATGGAATAAATCCTCCACAGTGCCACCTATTGAAAGGCAGCATTCCTTCGAGTCAAAGTGGGACTTTTTATACAAGTCTTGTTACAATGACTGGGAATCAAAAGCAAAGCCAGACTCCATGTACATACAGCCTTTCAATAGGTGGCACTAACATATGATTGTAATGCTTCCACAAATGGTCTCAATATTTTATCAACATATTGGCTGACAACTTGAGTAATACTGTCTATTCCAGAAATGATTGGTCTCCCTTTTAAGGGAGATAGGCCTTTATGGACTTTTGGTAATCCATAGAATGTGGCTACCTGTGGATATCTGGGGAGTAAATACTCAAATTCTCTCTCACTTACTAAGTTCTTCTCTTTTGCTAACCATAAGATATTTCGGAGTTCTTCCAAAAATTTAGTAGAGTTGTTTTCAAGTTTTTTATAGCTAGAGGTATCCTTGAGCATACATAAACACATATCCCTCTATGTAGAGCATTCCAAGATGGCAAAATCACTTCCCTTATCGTAAGGTTTTACTATAATGCTTTTATCATTCTCAATTGATAACAAGGCCTTCTTTTCAACGTTAGATAGGTTCTGGTGATGTATTCTTTCTTCTTAGATAAAGATATCAATTCCCCATTCACTGACATTTCAAACATTTTGATGTGTGGACAAATAAGGGAGATGGAATAAATCCTCCACAGTGCCACCTATTGAAAGGCAGCATTCCTTTGAGTCAAAGTGGGACTTTTTATACAAGTCTTGTTACAATGACTGGGAATCAAAAGCAAAGCCAGACTCCATGTAATATGCAAATAAGGGAGATGGAATAAATCCTCCACAGTGCCACCTATTGAAAGGCAGCATTCCTTCGAGTCAAAGTGGGACTTTTTATACAAGTCTTGTTACAATGACTGGGAATCAAAAGCAAAGCCAGACTCCATGTACATACAGCTGTTTCCGGGTTATTGCCCATCATCAGTGTACAGTAGGAGTCTGGCTTTTGCTAGTGAGAGGCCTGGGACAGGGGTCAGAAACGCTCTTTTCTCCTTAGGGAGAGCAACTATATACTATAAACTAAGTGAGGAGACTCAAATTGTATGTCTTCACATGAATGACTGTATGTGAATTATCTCAGATTCAGTAGTACCCACTATATAGGTAGAGGTTTGGGTGTTCTTGTGTATATATATAAAGCTGAAAGCCCTCCCTCACTCACTCACTCACTCACTCACTCACTTACTCACTCACTGACTCGCCAAAAGTTCTCCAACTTCCCGATATCGTAGAAACATGAAATTTGGCGCAAGCATAGATTATCTCCAAAATAGGAAAAGAAATTGGGTCCCAACTCGATTATTCAATTCTAGCGCAAAAGAATTGGTGTCGAAATTTAACGTACATAATCTAAATCACTTCCCAACGTCATTGAAACGGGAAATTTGGCACGAGCATTGATTATGTCATAAATAGGAAAAGTTAATAGGTCCCAACTCGATTGTTCAATTCTATGCGCAAAAGAATTGGCGTCAAATTTTTACGGACATAATCTAAATCTCTCACTTCCCAATGTCATAGAAACGTGAAATTTGGCAGGAGCATTGATTATTTCATAAAAAGGAAAAGCTAATGGGTCCCAACTCCATTATTCAACTCTATGCGCAAAAGAATTAGCGTCCAAATTTTACGTACGGAATCTCATTTTCTCACTTTCTGGTGTCATAGAAACATGAAATTTGGCATGAGCATTGATTATGTCATAAATAGGAAAAGTTAATAGGTCCCAACTCCATTATTCAATTGTAGCGCAAAAGAATTGGCGTCGAAATTTTACGTGCGGAATGTAATTTCTTCACTTTCCAGTGTCATAGAAACAGGAAATTTGGCACAAGCATTGATTATGTCATAAATAGTAAAAGCTAATGGGTCCCAACTCCATTATTCAATTCTATGCGCAAAAGAATTAGCGTCCAAATTTTACGCATGGAATCTAATTTTCTCACATTCCGGTGTCATAGAAATGGGAAATTTGGCACGAGCATTGATTATGTCATAAATAGTAAAAGCTAATGGGTCCCAACTCCATTATTCAATTCTATGCGCAAAAGAATTAGCGTCCAAATTTTACGCGCGGAATGTAATTTTCTCACTTTCCGGTGTCATAGAAACGGGAAAATTGGCACGAGCATTGATTATGTCATAAATAGGAAACGCTAATGGGTCCCAACTCCATTATTCAATTCTATGCGCAAAAGAATTAGCGTCCAAATTTTACGTGCGGAATGTAATTTTCTCACTTTCCGGTGTCATAGAAACGGGAAATTTGGCACGAGCATTGATTATGTCATAAATAGGAAAAGTTAATAGGTCCCAACTCCATTATTCAATTCTAGCGCAAAAGAATTGGCGTCGAAATTTTACGTGCGGAATGTAATTTCTTCACTTTCCGGTGTCATAGAAACAGGAAACTTGGCACGAGCATTGATTATGTCATAAATAGGAAAAGTTAATAGGTCCCAATTCCATTATTCAATTCTAGCGCAAAAGAATTGGCGTCAAAATTTTACGTGCGGAATGTAATTTCTTCACTTTCCGGTGTCATGGAAACGGGAAATTTGGCACGAGCATTGATTATGTCATAAATAGGAAAAGCTAATGGGTCCCAACACGATTATTCAATTCTATGCGCAAAAGAATTAGCGTCCAAATTTTACGTGCGGAATGTAATTTTCTCACTTTCCGGTGTCATAGAAACGGGAAATTTGGCACGAGCATTGATTATGTCATAAATAGGAAAAGCTAATGGGTCCCAACTCGATTATTCAATTCCATGTGCAAAAGAATTAGCGTCCAAATATTACGTGCGGTACGTAATTTTCTCACTTTCCGGTGTCATAGAAACGGGAAATTTGGCACGAGCATTGATTATGTCATAAATAGGGAAAGCTAATGGGTCCCAACTCCATTATTCAATTCTATGCGCAAAAGAATTAGCGTCCAAATTTTATGTACATAATCCAAATCTCTCACTTCCCAATGTCATAGAAACATGAAATTTGGCACAAGCATTGATTGTGTCATAAATATGAAAAGTTAATAGGTCCCAACTCGATTATTCAATTCTAAGCGCAAAAGAATTAGTGTCCAAATTTTATGTACGTAATCTAATTCTCTCACTTCCTGATGTCATTTTATATGAAGGAAACGTCGCATGGTTACCTCCACGTGGTGTTTCCTGGGTAACGCAGAGAACTATGCAAAATGGTGAACATATGTTTTTCCTCAGTATCTCTAAAGTAACCACGACTTCATAAGATTTTCCGTGTGAACACCAGATAAACACCAGTACCAAATTAACTCGGGCGAAGCCGGGTATATGAGCTAGTCTATATATATAAAGCTGAAAGCCCTCACTGACTCACTCACTCACTGACTCATTCACTCACTGACTCACTCACTCACTCACTCACTGACTCGCCAAAAGTTCTCCAACTTCCCGATTTCGTAGAAACATGAAATTTGGCGCAAGCATAGATTATCTCCAAAATAGGAAAGGTAATTGGGTCCCAACTCGATTATTCAATTCTAGCGCAAAAGAATTGGCGTCGAAATTTAACGTACATAATCTAAATCACTCACTTCCCAATGTCATAGAAACGGGAAATTTGGCATGAGCATTGATTATGTCATAAATAGAAAAAGTTAATAGGTCCCAACTCGATTATTCAATTCTATGCGCAAAAGAATTAGCGTCCAAATTTTACGTGCGGAATGTAATTTCTTCACTTTCCGGTGTCATGGAAACGGGAAATTTGGCACGAGCATTGATTATGTCATAAATAGGAAAAGTTAATAGGTCCCAATTCCATTATTCAATTGTAGCGCAAAAGAATTGGCGTCAAAATTTTACGTGCGGAATGTAATTTCTTCACTTTCCGGTGTCATGGAAACGGGAAATTTGGCACGAGCATTGATTATGTCATAAATAGGAAAAGCTAATGGGTCCCAACTCGATTATTCAATTCTATGCGCAAAAGAATTAGCGTCCAAATTTTACGTGCGGAATGTAATTTTCTCACTTTCCGGTGTCATAGAAACGGGAAATTTGGCACGAGCATTGATTATGTCATAAATAGGAAAAGCTAATGGGTCCCAACTCGATTATTCAATTCCATGCGCAAAAGAATTAGCGTCCAAATATTACGTGCGGTACGTAATTTTCTCACTTTCCGGTGTCATAGAAACGGGAAATTTGGCACGAGCATTGATTATGTCATAAATAGGGAAAGCTAATGGGTCCCAACTCCATTATTCAATTCTATGCGCAAAAGAATTAGTGTCCAAATTTTATGTACATAATCCAAATCTCTCACTTCCCAATGTCATAGAAACATGAAATTTGGCACAAGCATTGATTGTGTCATAAATATGAAAAGTTAATAGGTCCCAACTCGATTATTCAATTCTAAGCGCAAAAGAATTCGTGTCCAAATTTTATGTACGTAATCTAATTCTCTCACTTCCTGATGTCATTTTATATGAAGGAAACGTCGCATGGTTACCTCCACGTGGTGTTTCCTGGGTAACGCAGAGAACTATGCAAAATGGTGAACATATGTTTTTCCTCAGTATCTCTAAAGTAACCACGACTTCATAAGATTTTCCGTGTGAACACCAGATAAACACCAGTACCAAATTAACTCGGGCGAAGCCGGGTATATGAGCTAGTCTATATATATAAAGCTGAAAGCCCTCACTCACTCACTCACTCACTCACTCACTCACTCACTGACTCACTGACTCGCCAAAAGTTCTCCAACTTCCCGATTTCGTAGAAACATGAAATTTGGTGCAAGCATAGATTATCTCCAAAATAGGAAAAGTAATTGGGTCCCAACTCGATTATTCAATTCTAGCGCAAAATAATTGGCGTCGAAATTTAACGTACATAATCTAAATCACTCACTTCCCAATGTCATAGAAACGGGAAATTTGGCATGAGCATTGATTATGTCATAAATAGAAAAAGTTAATAGGTCCCAACTCGATTGTTCAATTCTATGCGCAAAAGAATTGGCGTCAAAATTTTACGGACATAATCTAAATCTCTCACTTCCCAATGTCATAGAAACGTGAAATTTGGCAGGAGCATTGATTATGTCATAAAAAGGAAAAGCTAATGGGTCCCAACTCGATTATTCAATTCTATGCGCAAAAGAATTAGCGTCCAAATTTTATGTGCGGAATGTAATTTTCTCACTTTACGGTGTCATAAAAACGTGAAATTTGGCAAGAGCATTGATTATGTCATAAATAGGAAAAGCGAATGGGTCCCAACTCGATTATTCTATTCTAGCGCAAAAGAATTGGCGTCGAAATTTTACGTGCGGAATGTAATTTTCTCACTTTCTGGTGTCATAGAAACGGGAAATTTGGCACGAGCATTGGTTATGTTATAAGTAGGAAAAGCTAATGGGTCCCAACTCGATTATTCAATTCTATGCGCAAAAGAATTAGCGTCCAAATTTTACGTACGGAATCTAATTTTCTCACTTCCCAATGTCATAGAAACATGAAATTTGGCACGAGCATTGATTATGTCATAAATAGGAAAAGTTAATAGGTCCCAACTCCATTATTCAATTCTAGCACAAAAGAATTGGCGTCGAAATTTTACGTGCGGAATGTAATTTCTTTACTTTCCAGTGTCATAGAAACAGGAAATTTGGCACGAGCATTGATTATGTCATAAATAGTAAAAGCTAATGGGTCCCAACTCCATTATTCAATTTTATGCGCAAAAGAATTAGCGTCCAAATTTTACGTACGGAATCTAATTTTCTCACTTTCCGGTGTCATAGAAACGGGAAATTTGGCACGAGCATTGATTATGTCATAAATAGGAAAAGCTAATGGGTCCCAACTCGATTATTCAATTCTATGCGCAAAAGAATTAGCGTCCAAATTTTACGTGCGGAATGTAATTTTTTCACTTTCCGCTGTCATAGAAACAGGAAATTTGGCACGAGCATTGATTATGTCATAAATAGTAAAAGCTAAGGGGCCCAACTCGATTATTCAATTCTATGCGCAAAAGAATTAGCGTCCAAATTTTATGTACATAATCCAAATCTCTCACTTCCCAATGTCATAGAAACATGAAATTTGACACAAGTATTGATTGTGTCATAAATATGAAAAGTTAATAGGTCCCAACTCGATTATTCAATTCTAAGTGCAAAAGAATTAAGTGTCCAAATTTTATGTGCGTAATCTAATTCTCTCACTTCCTGATGTCATTTTATATGAAGGAAACGTCGCATGGTTACCTCCACGTGGTGTTTCCTGGGTAACGCAGAGAACTATGCAAAATGGTGAACATATGTTTTTTCTCAGTATCTCTAAAGTAACCACGACTTCATAAGATTTTCCGTGTGAACACCAGATAAACACCAGTACCAAATTAACTCGGGCGAAGCTGGGTATATCAGCTAGTGTGTATATATATATATATGTATATATATATATATATATATATATATATATATATATATATATATATCCCAGTACTTTACCATTTAAGAACTTGAGTCACCATATAAATATTACACATAATACAGTATATACCACACTATATCTTTCTTTCTTCCTAAATCAACATCTAGTAATCTGCAAGATTAATTAGATGTATATACGTGTGTCCTTGTTTGAGTAGTTGGTTCCCTATATGATTTTAATAATTAGTAATAAAGGTTAATTTTTATTTGAATTTATTCTGATTTTCTTAAGTGAATTTGTAGATTTCGAGAACTGATCTGTCTCTGTGATTTATAGAAGAGTACTTATGATTGACTGACCACCATTGTGTCACTGTCAGTTACTTTACATGCATGAACTTCTCATTATAATTAATTTGAAGCAGAAGTGAAGTTAGAGGGGTTATAATCTATTCCCATAACAGGTAGCGGTATGGAGGAGTTTCCAATCAGGAAAACAGGACCAGGGAATCAGGACTGGGTCATGCAGAGGAACTATCCAAAGGGCTGGATAGCTCAACAGGTAGAGTTGCCACCTGGAGTTCCCGGGCTGAAGACTCAACAATTGCTGAGTTGTCATTGTCCTTCATACTACTACTGGGGGTGACTGACTGTCATATACAATGGCCCCCAAGACCATCACACCAGCAGTGGTGGCAGTGTGCTGCTCCACATCAAAGGTAGAATTGAGGCGCTCACCCCTTTATCTCCAGATACAAAGACGGTCAACATCAGTGTCCAAATTAAGGCTGTTCTTACACAGGTGTCAGTGAAAATTGTTACGAACAACGAGTGTGGACCCACTGTTCCAACTAACCAGTTTGACTTTGGGAATCCTAATCCTAAGGGCGTTATCCTGCTGGTTCCCTAGACCTGTACAGTGACCTGGTCTTTACTGCGGAAAACTGAGCAGGCCACTACCTCCTGGAGTAGTCCCGGTGTAGTTAGCAACTGACCCACAGGAGTTAAAGACACCGGTACAACGCACCGTGAAACAGTCGGTCCAATATTGGGGCAGGCAGAGTACAATCGTAATCCAGATAATAAGTTCTAGAATCAGGGCAGACACAGGAATCAGAAGCAGAAGACCTTTGCTAGGTGACTGAGATAAACTCTCACTAATACTCTGGCAAGGAGGAGGAACCCCAGCTCAGCTAAATAGGAGGGCAATATCCTATTACCCTGCAGCTGGGCTGAGAGCACTGGGGAGGATTAATTCCTACAGTGTTCATGGAAAGTACAAAGCTACGAGCCCACTCATATAGGAGAAGCAGAACGATGCCCGCATCTGCCCAGAAAAGCAAGAACATGGGTAGCCAGCCTAACAGTACCTCACCCCTTACACCTCCCTCCCCCTCATGCCAATTCTTAGCAAGAACCTTTGTAGTAGGTTCCTCCAGGCCGTAACCCTTCCAGTTCACCAAAAAATGTTTTATTTCTGTCTTTTTTCATATTGAGAATGTTCTTGACCTCATAAATATGTTCAGAGTTACCTTGGGCTCAAGACATAGCAGACTTGAAATTTTTGGAATATCTATTAAGAACCAGAGGTTTGAGAAGCAAAACGTGGAAGTCATTGGGTGTGCACAAGGAGGCTGGAAGCCACAACTTGTAGAATACGGGGTTCACCTTTTTGGATACCTCGAATGGTCCCAAAAATCAAGGAGCTAGTTTATATGAGGGCACTTTTAACCTGATATGTATCGAAGAAAGCCATACTTTGTCACTTGGAACAAACTGCGAAGGGGATCGGTGAACTTCTTCATCTAGGTAGTTGCTTTCCCCAGTGTAGACTTGGTCTCCTGCCAGATTTTGGAAAAATTCTCCACCAATGAAACTCCTGCCGGAACTTCAGACGTGGAAGAGATAGGCAGGGGAATCCTGAGTTGATGACCATACACAACGAAAAAGGGAGACTTATCATTGGACTCACTGACACGATGATTATGGGAAAAGTCTGCACAGGGAATCAGATTAGACCAATCGTTCTGATGTACATTGGTAAAATGACGGAGGTAATTAGTCAGGATCTGGTTTGTACGTTCAACCTGCCCATTAGACTGTGGATGGTACGCAGAAGAGAAGTCCGGGGATACACCCATTAATTCACAAAGGGCCCTCCAAAATCTTGAAGTAAACTGGACCCCCCTATCTGACACTGTGCGCAGAGGAAATCAATTGAGCCAGAAGATGTGGTCAATGAACTTCTCTGCTAGTTGACTAGCAGATGGTAATCCAGGTAAAGTGAGCCATTTTGGAAAAATGATTGATGACCACCCAGATGACTGTGCATCGATTAGATGTTGGCAAGTTTGTGATGAAGTCCATGGCTATGTGCTGCCATGGAGCTTCGCAGATGGGCAGAGGACAAAGAAGGCCAGCAGGTTTTGGTTTAAAAGACTTCTTTTGAGCAAAAGTGGAGCAAGCTGAGACAAAGTTCCGGATATCTTTCCCCATAAATGGCCACCAGTAGTGACAAATTATTCATTCTGCAATTTTATGTTGACCTGAGTGCCCAGCTATCTTGGAACAATGTCCCCAGGGCAAAACTAGTCTTCTTTTAAATTCGGGTATGAATGTTTTTTTCCAGGGGGAATGTTTTTTATTCGAACGGGGGCCATGGTTACTATGCTGGCAGGGTCTATGATCTATTGCAGCTTCTCTTCGAGATCACTGCGATCGAAGAACCTTGACAGTGCGTCAGTTTTTACATTCTTATCAGTGGACTGGGGATGAAAACAAAATCAAATCAGGTAAAGAATAGCGATGAGTGAGCATACTCGCTAAGGGCAATTGCTCAATTGAGCATTGCCTTTAGCGAGCACCTGTCCACACAGGAGCAAAGATTCGGCTGCCGGCGGCGGGCGGGGAGGAACGGAGGGGAGATCGCTCTCCCTCTCTTCCCCCCGCTACCCCCTGTTCATGGCTGCAACTCACCTGTCACCCGCGCCGGCAGCCAAACATTTTCTTCCGAGCGGGGAGATACTCGCTAAGGACAATGCTCGATCGAGCAATTGTCCTTAGCGAGTATGCTCGCTCATCTCTAGTAAAGAATAAGGACCACTGGGCTTGTCGAGGGTTGAGTCACTGTGCAGTCTATAAATAGATCAAATTCTTATGATCAGTATAGATCACTCTAGGCTGACAGGCTCCCTCCACCAGGAATCGCCAGAACTCCTGAGCCATTTTGATGGACAACAGTTCACAATCTCCTATGGAGTAATTCCGCTCAGCAGCCGAGAAAGACTTGGAGGAGAATCCACATGTCATCATCCAACCAGATGGACTTCTCTGCATCAAAACTGCTCCCGCTCCAGTGGTAGAAGTATGAACCTCCAAGAATTGCTTGGTAATTTTTGGTCAGTACAAAATGGGTGCCAAAGAAAAGGCTTCTTTCAAGGCTTAGAAGGTGGCTTTGACCACTGGAGACCAGCGCTTGGCATCCGCCCCTTTACGGGTGATGGCAGAGATAGATGCCGTTAAGGTGGAAAAGTGAGGGATAAACTGCAATTAATAGTTTGTGAAGCTCAAAAATCACTGAATAGCATGAAAACCAGAAGGACGAGGCCAGTTCAGCACAGCGGATACTTTGTCGGGGTCCATTTGCAGGCCCATATTAGAAACAGTATACCCTAGAAAAGGAAAATACCTTTTTTCAAAGACACATTTCTTGAATTTGGCATACAGTCGGTTCTCCCTTAATTGCTGGAGTACAGTACAGACTTGTCTGCGATGTGAGCAGATATCTGACGAGAAGCTCAGAATATCATCAAGATAAAACACACATAAAGGTGGTCCCTGAAGATAGCATTCAGAAATTTCTGAAGAACAGCTGGAGCATTAAGACCTGTTTACACGCAAGATAATCTTTCAAACAGTTCAACGTTTTAGCAATCATTTTGAATAAAGTGTTAATGGACACTAATGTCTATTGACACTTTATCATCTTCTCTTGCATGTAAAAGGGCCTCTGGGAGCTGTTTGCAGAATCCAGCATGTGGGCTGGGCTCTGCACACAGCTGCATTGTTCTCGTCAGGGCTGCCAGCAGAATACAATGTAATCTTCCGGCTCCCGTGGAGAACACAGCATGCAGTCTATTGAGAGATACTTTATCTCTCTGCGTCTAAACAATTGATTTTAAGCTCACATTAAAATTAGCGTTCAGACGAAAAGTACACGATGGCCGCATTTAAACGCAATGATTATTGCTCGTTTGCGGTCATTTAAACTAATTTTGAGTGATAATCGTTGAACATAAATGGGCCTTTACTCAGACCTAAAGACTTGTCACCTGTGCAGTTGTGGGATAGATTATAAGCTCTTCATACATCCAGTTTAGTGAAGATATGTGCACCACCTAAGCAGTCAAACAGCTCTTGGATTAAGGGTAACGGATATTTGTTCTTAATAGTAATAGCGTTCAAGCCACGATTCTCTATGCAGGGCCAGAGTGACCCATCCTTTTTAACAAAGAAGAATCCGGCCCCAGCAAGGGAGAAAGACTTGTGAATAAATCCTCTGTCAAGATTGTCTTTGACATATTCTGCCATAGCTTGGGTCTCAGGGAGCAACAGAGGATATACCCTGCCTCGAGGAGGTAAGAAACCTGGCAGCTGATCAATCAGACAGTCATAAGAATGATGTGGTGGCAGACATTCCACCTCTCTCTTGTCGAAGACGTCAGAAAAATTGTAGTAGGACTCCAGAAGGCCCTGAGGCACTGGGAGGCGTCGAACAGACTGTGTGGAAGTAGGCATTTGGAATAGCAGGATAACCTCCAACATAAAACCTCCCCAGACCTCCAATCCAAGGTAGGATTATGCAGACGAAGCCAAGGCAAACCTAACAACAGGGAACTGGTGGACCCAGGAAGGACCAGCAAGGAAATCCTCTCTGAGTGGAGAACGCCTACTTTCAGACCCAGAGGCTCCATGACAAACTGAACGGTCTTGGAAAGGGAACTTCCATCCATAAATGTCACCACAAAAGGTCTTTCAAGCTGTCGAACAGAAGTTTGGTAGTGTTTCACCATGGCCTGATGCAAAACGTTCGCTGCAGAACCAGAATCCAGGAAGGCCGAGGAACTAAGTATCGGAGACAAAATCACCGGCAAATTCAATCTTGGGGAGGACTGATCTTTACCTAGGGTAGCCTCTCCAATTGATCTTAGGCTCGAGAGTTTCCCAGCTTAAGAGGACAGGTATGGACGTATGGCCATATGTGCCGCTGATTGGTGGTGAGCGCAGACAGGAATTGCTGCTGCTTCCCCACCTCCACCAATCGACTTTTGGTCTCCCTCCTGATGAACAAGTGCCGCTGTGACACGGAGCTTCACTGTTTCAGACCTCTGCTGCACCTTCGTCAGGCACTATCCCCTGCACTAGCCCTGGATGAGTTTAAAATATTTTTTCTCTTTTTTCCACCTCTAAAACAGTGGTGTGTCTTATCATCCAGTGCATCCTATGAAGTGAAAAATATGGTATGTAGACTATGTATAATTATTGATTTCCGGGCTATGTATCACTATGGGAGCTGCAGAGCACAATGCCACAAGCTGTGGCAGTGTACTCTGCCTGCACAGTCCCACAGAAAACAAAGCAGGACATTGAGAAGCAGAAGATATTGCCGATATGCCGGCAATCTTCTGCTTCTAAGTCTCCTGCTTTGTTTATAGGTTGCCATAGAGACCATCGGCTTGTCAGAAGCAAGCCGATGGTCTCTGTGGCAGGGAGAGCTGGTGCTTAGCTGTCAGAGGACAGCCAGGCACCAGCTCTTATAGCAGAGATCAGAGAAACCCTCCGATCTCTGCTGTGTTAACTCTTTACATGCTGCAGTCTATGTGACTGCAGCATGTAAAGGACTGTCACTGCAGCATGTAAAGGGCTGTCACCATCAGACCCCTGGAAAGTGATCGGGGGGTCCTGATGGGTCCCTGTGGAAGTCCCCTAAAGGGACAAAAATAAAAAAAAAGTAAAAAAAACAAAGCGAAAGTAAAAAAATTATTAAATTATTTTACTTTGTAAAAAATGTAAAATAAAATCACATGTGATATCCCTGCGTCGTAATGAGCCAGAGAAGGAAGTTGGTACATTCTTTAACCCCTTAATGACATGGCCCCTTTTTTTCTTTTTTCCCCATTTCTTTTTTCCCTCCCAGAAACATAAAAACTGTATAAACTTGCTATCGCCAGAATCGTGCTGTCTCAGAGAATAAAGATATGACATTATTTATTCTGCATGTTGAACGCCATAAAAATGAAATCCAAAAAACAAATGGCAGAATTTATTTTTTTTCCCTCAATCTCCCTACAAATGTTTTTACAAAAGTTATGCAATACATTATATATACCCCAAAATGATGCCATCAAAAATTACAACTTGTCCCGCAAAAAAACAAGCCCTCCTATGGCCTGGTCAATGGAAAAATGAAAAAGTTATGGCTCTTGGAATGCAACTGCAAAATTAGTTGAAATTCAATGATTAGACCATTTAAAAAACCTGCCCTGGTGGGTACGATAGGGTCGTAGGAAACCCGCCACTCAAGGGGTTAACTAGTGTTGTAATAAAAGTTAATTTCAAAAGTCATCACAAATGCAGGAAAGTTCACTTTTTGGTGCAAAATTGAGTTGAGATCTTTATTGCTATATAATAAATATTGCTGGCATTTTGTATTGTGGCCATGGTTGACAAATTTCACAGGCACTCCAGTTTCGAGGTCTAAATTCTGGCTTTATTTAGTCCACAAAATAACAACAGTGGTATTATGCAGGTTCACTCAGCAGGTCTCAAAACAAACACCTTCCCTTCTGATGTAGTGGGTTTCCTCACTTATACAGAAACCAAAAGCACTGTGCTCCATGGTTCAGACTTCTGAAAGTAAGGCCATGTGACTTCCCAATTCCAAGTCAGTCTGCCTGAGGGACCTTTCACACAGAACAGAATTATGCTGCGGGATGCAACCAAATCCACGGCTGCAGAATTCCACACCAAAATCGGCAGGTCTAACTGTGGATTTTGATGCAGAATTGCAGGCAGGTTTTAAAGCATTTTCAATTCGGCATCAAGATGTGCAGGTAGAGAGTGGATTTTGGTGTGGACTTTACTGTGCCTTGCTGTGCGCCGTGTGACCTATTCCGTTCCACGTGAAAGCTCCCTTCGAGCTAATTCAGACAAATTAGCATTTTAACGTCCATCAGACACAATTCTCAGGATGACCAGGGGTCTAATAACCTGAAATTACTGCATCATATAAGCCTGTGATGCTCTAAGTTCGGGCTATTAGACTCACAGTTGGGCTGGCAATTGCAGCCATAATACACTAAAATGTGGCCACATTATGGCTGTCCAGTTTAGTCCTAATACAACTTTCACATTACTTTTCATCAATATTTGTAAGCCAGGAACAGCAGTGCGTTTAAAATATGGAAGAAGTGCAAGTCTTCCCATAAGGGCAGTTTCAGATGAGCGTATTATGGTCGCATTTCTGTGTCCGTAAAACCGACATCTCCCATCCAACTGTGGGGTTTATTGACCTGAACTGTCAGCATCATAGGAATCTATTAAGGACACTGAAATGAGACCATAATACGCTCATCTGAAACTGGCCTGCGTAGGTTTCACTCCCAGGAATGTGCGATTGTTCTCAGTAAGAGGAACCTTCAAGTAATCTTGTAGATATGATACATTTTAATAGTTAACAAAAAAACAGCTTTCGGGTCTTCTATCGACCCTTCATCAGGATAAATGAAACTGGTTTGGGTGGGGCACATATATAATAATACAGATGTTCACACACAGAAATTTGAGACTATTTTGAACTCAAAACTTACAACACCAGACAAACTGAGCGGAGAGATAAATACTTAACCCATCTACTGAGCTCAGGAATGTGACAGTTTTATGATGTGTGTTAGCTCTCCTTCCACCTCTACATAGGAGATGGAACACTACCTCTGCAGCAGCACCTATTGGATTACAACATTCTTACAAAGCAGTTTCTGAATTTTTATGAAGTTTAAAAAAAATAAAATAATGATTGAGAAGAGGACATCCCTCTTGACCTCCTTCAAACCTTTCATGTTCTACACTTATGCAAGAATCCTGGGCCGAGGTTCATTCCATTCTTGAGGGTATCAAACATGGCTATAAATTTATACTCCCAAATTCTTCTGATTTGAAGTTGAAGTTGCCCTTCAGTATGATAACTCTCATACCCCCCTTTTTTTGTTTTACTTCCAGGAATGGAATAGAAAACAGCCTGGAACACAAAACCATATTTCGGCCGCGTTCTTGTGTCTGTAATACGGATGTTCATCCCCGATTGACCAGAACTCTAAACATCATAGCAAACCATGGCCGAAATACAGATGCACTTGGGCTAAATGGATTTCTTTCTCAAAACCCTTACTAGAGCACGAGGGAACTGCATGTCCTACATTCACTCTCCCTGCTAGTCTATAAACATCCAAACCTGGAAGAGAAACTGAACGAAATGCTCAGTGAACCAAGATCACTGAGAAAAACCTGCTTTCCTGGTTCCCTCAGCTCACCCATCTTAAGGGTATGTTTACACACAGTATTTACAGTGCAAGCCTTATGAGGAGACTTTACCAAATCTCATCCACATGGTGTAGAAAAAAACTGCCATGAGGCTCAGATTTGAAATCTACAACATTGCAATTTATGCCACAGATTTTCACTGGTGATTTCGCTTCTTTAGGCCAAGGAGTGATCCACAGTAATCTCTGCTACGTGTGTATGTAGTGTAATAGACTAGGTGATATGTACACTCCTTCTAGCACTCATCCAGCTACCAGCTTACTCTGCATTCTGTCTGTTATGACTCATATGCTGACATTTTGATATGTTCATTTTAATATTTATGTACCATTTTATTGTATCAAAAGTATATTTATCAAATCAATACATTTTATCATTAGTATGTATGGCATATAATATAAAAAATACAATTCTACTACTTTACCAGCGGTAACCTGCATGTGCGATTCCAGCCTGGAGCATGTAGAGCAATATAGTTACTGAGCTTTATAAATATGCATATATCTACAATAAATGGCCAAAAGTAACTGGACCCCTCCTAATTATTGACTTCAGATGTTTTCGCCATACGAATTGCACACTGATGTACACATTTTATTATACAGCAATGCAACCTCCATAGACAAATGCTGGTAGTAATATGGGTCAACAATATTAAAATCAGAGCTTCGGTTAGGCCGCTGCATGCAAAGGGGTCAGATTCCGCATGGGGAGCCCGCAGAGAAATCCAGCCCTATGCCCGGCGGGCGTCCACACGTACCTGTATTTTCAGACACGCTCAGTACAGACCTTTTTTTAGAATTTTTCTTTCCTGCCGGTTGCTACGCGATGACACGGATTCTGCGACCTTTCCGCAATGTCAGTTGCAGAAGGGCCGGGGGTCGGACGGATTCTATTGACTTCAATGGAAGCCGTCCGTGCGGAGTTCACATGAGAATAGAGCATGCTGCCACTTTTCCTCCACTCGCGGAAATCGCAATCCGAATCCGCAAGTGTGCAGGAAGAAGCGATTTTCAATAGCATGCTATGAACGGTATTTGAAGCAGAACTGCAGTGCGAATGCCGACTGCAGATTCCGCAATGCAAATCCGTTCGTGTGCAGCCAGCCCAAGGCTGGGTTTTCACAATATGACAACCGCATGTGGATAAAGCACCACCCACTTGTGGCAGACGGTGGGCCGCATGACCTCAGTGTGGGAGCCCAACCAACAGTCTCAGCAATTTGAATCTTTGCATCCCCCCCCCCTACTTAGATCTTCATAGTGTTTTCCACGGTCTAATTCTTTCGTTCTCTTTTCTTCACTGAAATGCTATGGATCCTGACGGGTGGTAAAACCAAACCAAAGGCAGAGATCCTCCTGTATTCATTGTATACTCTGTAATATGTATTCCAACAAGAAAATAACTCAAGGCAGCATCAGACAGGTGCAGATTGAAACTCTACCATAAGGAAGAGATTCTTTATTGCACGCAATTCCTGCATAGCAGCAACATTTCGACCCACAAAACAAATGGGTCTTTGTCAAGCTACTATGTGACACATACTACATATATTATATACAAAGTTAAACCCAAGCAAAGCTCATCATGATAATGACAAAATCAATACCTGGTGTGTGTGACCCCCATAGATGTCATGACATCAGTAATCACTATGCCCTACACGCTGTAACTCCAAGAAGTAAGTCTATGATGGTTGCGGCGGCGTCTGCTGCTCAGGACTGCGCAGGCATCGCAGGGTCATATGAGTACTCCCACATGATCACTAGTTCCGATCTCACTCCACTCCAAGCGCATGTGCTGAGAGTTACCAGTCACGTGACACAAATCACATGACTGCTACTACTATTGGGGGTAAATATAGATATACAGAACATGCACATACTGGCACCGCTTTCATTATCAAAATGCAGCATCCATCACATGATCACTAGTTCTGATCTCACTCCACTCCAACTGCATGCGCTAAGAGATACCGGTCACATGACACAAATCACATAATCGCTACTACTCTCAGGGGTAAATATAGATATATAGAGCATGCACATACTGGCACCGCTCCCATTATCAAAATGCTGCAGCCATCACCATGGATACCCATCACATCTAACAGCGGCTGAGTCCAGATTAACCCCTTGAGTGGCACGCCCAGAAATTTTCCAGGACGAGCACCACTGCCCATAGCGATATAGCCCGGAAAATTTCTGGGCTATGTTTCACTATGGAAGCCAGCCGATGGTCTCTGTGGCTGGGAACGCTGGTGCTTGGCTGTCAGAGGATAGCCAGGCACCAGCTCTAAACAGCAGAGACGGGAGAAAACCTCTGATCTTTGCTGTGATAACCCTTTACATGCCACGGTCTATGTGACCACGGCATGTAAAGGGCTGACAGAGAGAGGGGGCTACCTCTGTCAGAGGATAGCTGGGCACCAGCTCTTACACAACAGAGAATGGAGAAAACCCTTTAAATGCTGCGGTCTATGCGACTGCAGCATGTAAAGGGCTGTCACCATCGGACCCCCGGAATGTGATCAGGGGTCCTGATGGATCTCTGTGGAAGTCCCCTAAAGGGACAAAAAAAGTTTAAAAAAGTAAAAAAATAAAAATGAAGACACTTGTCTCCCTTTACTTTGTAAAAAATTAAAAACAAAATTGCACATGTGGTATCCCTGCATCATAATGACCTAGAGGAGGAAGTTAGTACATTATTTAACCCCTTTTTTTCTTTTTCCCCCGTTTTCTTTTTTTCCTCCCCCCGTTTAAAAAATCATTACTCTTTTATTTATGCATCGACGTTGCTGTATGAGGGCTTGCTTTTTGCGGGACGAGTTGTATTTTTCAATGGTGCTATTTAAAGTACCGTATAATGCACTGAAAAACTTTTACAAAATTCTAAGTGGAGTAAAATGAAAAAGAAAAATGACATTCCACCATCTTTCACTGCGTTTTGTTTCTACAGCACAGAAACTGCAATAAAAATGACATGATAACTATATTCTTTGGGTTAGTACGATTGCTACAATACCAAACATTTAATTTTTTAAAATACTTTTCTGCTGCATCTTCTGCGCGCAATAACTTTTTTATTTTCCTGTCGACATACTTGAGCAAGGGCTCATTTTTTTGCGGGATGTCCTGTAGTTTATGTTAGTACTAATTCGGAATACATACGACTTTTTGATCGCATTTTTTTTTATGCGAGACAGGGTGACTGAAAAAGTGCATTTGTGGCATTCTTTATATTTTTTTCGAACTACGTTCACCGTGTGGGGTAAATAATGCACTACTTTGATAGATCGGACTTTTACGGACGCGGCGATACCAAATATGTATTTTTCTTTGATTTAGATTTTTTTTTTATGATCGATATGGCAAAAGGAGGGTGATTTAAACTATCATTTTTTTTTTTAAACTGTTAAAAAGTTGCGGAAAAGAAAAAAACTATTACAATTTGATATTGGCATAATCGTACTGGCCTGTAGAATTACTTTAATATGTTATTTATACTGCTCAGCGAATGCAGTGAAAAATAAAAACAAAAAACATGCCAGAATTACAGATTTTGTTAATCTTGCCACATGCTTCAAAAAATTTGATAAATGAAGACTGGAGTTCATCCTGCAAAAAACACGGCCTTCTAGAGCTCTGGGAATAGAAAAGAAAATTAATCCGGCTCTTGGAATGTGGCGACACAAAAGCAAACCTTTAAGAAAAAAAATGTTTTAAATGTACAAAAATAGCAAAACATAAAAAAACTGTATAAACTGAGGGGGCGTGGCCTGACCGAGCACCAAGATGGCTGCATAATTAAGGTGCTCCGAGCGCAGAGGCTTTTATAAGCTACTTTAAAGCAGAAAAGGACGTTTTCTCACCTGGCAGAAAGTCACCCTGCACTGCCAACAGCAGCGGTGAACAGAGGAACCGTTGTCGGCGTTTCCACCTACGGCACGGACACCCGGAGAGCCCGCTCTCTGCACGTGGCAGCTTCCTTGTAGCGGCCCCTGCACCTACATAGCAAGTAATCTCCCCGGTGGAGAAGGACAGCCGGCAAATAGTTAAAGAGCCGGCGGTCTCCGTTGGCTTTCACTGATAACGGAGAGGGAAGAGGTAGCTCCCCCCCCCCCCCCCCCCGGCAGAGAGAAGCCCTGAACTGCTGACATTAGCGGTGAGTGGAGGAGCCGCTGTCAGCAATATCATCCCCTGCACGGACATCCGGAGAGATCATTCTCTACACGTGGCAGCTTCCTCATCGCAGGTAATCTCCCCGGTGGTGGGAGACAGCCGGTGACAGCTCTCTCTCATAAGGGAGGGAAACGAGGTGATGTGCGGCAACCCAGCTCTGAAAGCAGCGGAGAACAGATGAGCCGCCGTAAATCCTGTCAGCACCTGCACAGACGGCTAGAAGACTTCTTCACCCTGCGTGGCAGCCCATACACAGCAAATCCTGACCCTGGGACACAGCCTGCAATCCAAACAGAGGATTCCAGCTTGCAGCCTCCTAGAGCTGACGAGAGCCTCCAGACAAGGACCGCAGCAGAACGGAGGGGAGACATAGCGGTGAGTGACACTTCAGCCCCGCTTAACAACCCCCTGCCCCACGCCACTAACTTCATGTCGGCCATTAAGGGGAAAGCTCCCCAAAAAAGCAAGTCACATTCCAACAAAATGCCTGCAAACACAGCCCAAAACAAGAAAACACACATATCCCCGACCGCTAGCCCATTAAAACAGCGAGCTAAAATAGCGGAAGAGCAGATAGAAGATCCACAAAGCCCTCAGATGGAAGACCCTATCACTTCTATGCCCTCTTCAGATAAACCAGCCACAGAGGCATTTATGAAAGAAATGTTACTGGCCCTAAAAGATTCCTTACAAGTGAACTTTGACTCATTAAGCTCCACCCTAAAATCCTCTATGGAGGAAATGGAGGAAAGAGTATCCCGTACTGAAAACAAAATGAGCGAAATTACTCAGTCTCACAATAATCTAATTGATGATCACTACTCTCTGACAGAAGAGGTTGATGCTCTCAAAATAAAGCTTGCAGATATAGAAGATAGAAACCGACGTAATAACGTCAAATTTAGAGGCATCCCAGAGGCGATCCAGACAGCTGAAATCACCAACTATATCCAGAAAATGATTAAAACAGTCCTCCCAGATGTTACAGCCATGGATCTAACCATAGACAGAGCGCACAGATTACCAAAACCAAAATTTGTTCCCGACTCTATGCCTAGAGATATCATTGCTAGATTTCACTTCTTCCATATTAAAGAGGCCATGATGCAAGCTACGCGCAAACTAAATCAGCTACCGGCCCCATATAATGCAATTCGCCTCTACACGGATCTCTCGCAGATGACTTTACAAGCAAGAAGAAAATTTTCAGTAGTTACCAACGCCCTTCGCCAAGCTAAAATTCCCTATAAATGGGGCTTCCCTCCGAAACTCCTAATCCACAAAGATGGAGCCACCCACCTTTTCTCAAATCCAGAAGAAGCCACAGAAAAAATTAAATCCTGGGGCATCTCCATACTACCTCCGGAGGAAAACCCTAGGGGCCCAACAAGAAGACCAAGACCGGAAAAAACCTTCATGTCCTCCGAACACGGCCGTTGAAAACCCACATACATCTCGACCTACGAAAACCTCCTCATCACAGCCTGCCTCTGGCTCCTGCTTACTCAGGTGAACTTTACCCCCCACTTTACAAGTCCACAATTTAACTGGACTTGAAGTTCCACCCATTTCGTCAACTGTTTTGATGATATTATACCTTTTGACACTATACGCTGCAATGTTACCCTTTGTTATGTTTAGACATCGATACTTTCCATGCTGCTTCATGACATACTCTACTTCTAAAAATGTCGGTTAAACTTCTCTCCATAAACGCGAATGGGTTGAACTCACCATTTAAACGCTCATCACTATGGAGAGAAGCGTTGACCCAAAAAGCTGACATTCTTTGTGTGCAGGAGACACATTTCGATGCTTCCGCATGTCCAAAAATTCACCATACTAAATTCCCTAAGATTCTCCTGGCCTGCGCCCCAAACAAAAAGGCAGGAGTATTGATTGCTTTTAGAGATACGATTAATGTACAAACCAACTCAATTATACAGGACCCTAGGGGGAGATTCCTCTTGGTAACAGGAACTTTAAACTCTCTCCCTTTCTCCTTACTGAACATTTACGCACCAAATAAAGCCCAGATAAGTTTTTTGAATAAGACTATCAAGAAATTGCGGAGGCATGGAAATGGAAAAGTGATGATTTGTGGTGACTTTAATCTCGTCCCTGACGATTCCATAGACACAACTTCTCAAACCCGCAGAATCCGCCCAAACTTAAACTCATGGATCCAAAAAGAAGCTCTCTATGACAGCTTCCGTTGCCTAAACGCATCAGCGAGAGAGTATACCTTTTACTCCCCACCGCATAGAACATTTTCGAGAATAGACCTGATATTGGTGGATAGATGGTCCCTACCTTTAATCTCAAGCGCCTCGATTGAAAAGTCCACATGGTCAGATCATGCGCCTATCTCAGCCACTTTCACATGGGGAGAGGGAGGGAATGTGACACGCACATGGAAATATAACACCTTCCTAATGGGGATCCCTAAACATACAAAAACAGTAAAAGATGCCCTCACGGAATATTTCCAATTCAATGTCACTCCGGAGGTTTCTCCAACAACAATCTGGAACGCCCACAAAGCGTTCACTAGGGGAATCCTCATTAAAATCAGTGCAAAACACAAAAGAGACAAAGAAAAACAACTCAATGACATCCTATCCCAAATAACAACTACCGAAACTCATCTGCAAACGGTTCAATCAGAGGAACTACATAAACAATTATTTGAACTAAGACATAAGTTACGCTCTCTTCTTATAGATGATTTTGACAAGTCTATCAAAAATTCAAAAATAGCCTACTACTCCTCAATGAACAAACCTTCCAAACTAATGGCAAACCTAGTCAAAAAAACTAGAACAAAAACAAAAATTCCGTACATATCGGACCCAGAAAACAAAAAGCTAAAAATAGCACATCCTAAACAGATTGCGGAATGCTTTCGCAAATTCTACGAAAAACTGTATAATCTGAAAGAAGACCCCTCCACCCCCCAGCCGAACAAAAAAGAAATTGCGTCTTTTCTTCAAACATTAAATCTCCCAAAAATTTCAGAGTCGCAACTAAAAAACCTAAGCAAACCCATAACAACCCAAGAAACTATTGACAATATAAGAACTCTAAAACCTCAAAAATCCCCGGGCCCAGATGGCTATCCAAACGAATACTATAAATCCTTTAAGGACATCCTAGCTCCACACCTGACCCAAATGTTTAATTCGGCAATTCAACAAAGTAAATTTCCAAGAGAAATGCTTGAAGCTACAATCGTCACAATAGCCAAACCTGGTAAAGACCCCTTGTCCGTAACTAACTTCCGCCCTATATCGTTGCTCAATTGCGACACTAAACTATACTCAAAAATTATTGCCCAGAGACTACAGACAGTCCTACTGTCCATAGTACACTCGGATCAAGTGGGCTTTATTAAGGGACGGCAAGCGTCCGATGCCACAAGAAGAGTCATCGATCTTCTCTCTATACTAGAAACCTCCCACACCCCGGCCATACTCCTTGCCTTAGATGCAGAAAAGGCTTTCGATCGCCTACATTGGGAATACACTTTTGCTGTTCTAGAAAAATTTGGACTCACGGGAAATATCATTAACGCAATAAAAGCACTTTACTCCAGCCCCTCAGCTAAAATCTTGGTCGACGGTACACTGTCTGACTCCTTTTCTATCACTAACGGGACCCGTCAGGGATGCCCACTTTCCCCCCTAATATTTATTTTAGCTATGGAACCCTTAGCTGAATCCATAAGAATGAACACTAACATACAGGGAATACCTGCAAAAACTAGACAACACAAAATCAGCTTATTTGCAGATGATACGCTAATTATGATAACTAACCCTATATCCTCCCTTAGACATGTATATTCTAGTTTATCCTTATTCTCAAAAATTTCATACTATAAATTAAATGTGTCCAAGACACAAATATTGGGAGTCCTCATTCCAAATGACTTAAAAAGAGATATAAAATCTGAATTCCCATTTCAGTGGCAATCCCAAAATATTCCCTATCTTGGAATCCAAATATGCTTTCCCCTGTCCGCCACCACTTCAATTAACTATTTCCCACTACTTAAAGCAATACAGGAAGATTTAAACGACTTTAAAAAACATCACTCTACATGGCTGGGAAAGATTACACTATATAAAATGATAATTCTTCCAAAAATCCTTTATTATTTCAGAACACTTCCTATTCCGATCCCCCAAAAAATATTACAAAAATTCCAGAGTCAGATGTCAGACTATGTGTGGAATGGTAAACCACCAAGAGTGGCACGCTCTATCTTGTCTTTACATAAAACCCAAGGAGGAGTGGATCTTCCCAACTTAGAGACTTATTATACAGCGATTCTAATTAATCAGTCAAGAGACTGGCTAACCCACTCGAAAATGACAGGATGGGTAAACTTGGAACGAGAAATTATTAACTCCAAAGCCCTAAAGTCGCTAATTTATGCGACTATTATGGCAACTCAACATTCACAATTGAGGTCAAAAATTGTGATCCCAAACACCTCACCAACAATCACAGCGACAACGGCAGCATGGATCAAACTTACTCAAAGCATAGAATATACAAAAACCCATAACCAAAACTCAATACCATTAGACACCCTAGAACATTTCATTCCGGGAATGAAACTAAGCAATTGGTTAGATGTGGGGATAAAACAAATAGCTGACCTTTATGAACAAAACTCACTGAAACCCTTTTCACTATTGGTCCATCAATTCAACTTACCAACAACAGAAATGTATAGATACTTCCAATTAAGATCCTTACTGAAGTCCATCCACCCTC